>NC_139828.1:9057388-9279888 GCF_963691815.1 Echiichthys vipera
GTAAATACCTTTTTTAGTGTATCATTGGTAAATGAGTTCATATAACCACTCAATTATGTGCTAGCTTGTAAATGCCTGCTGTATGTTGTAGTGTTGGGCTGCTGTCAGCACTGCATTCAGGCAGACATTTCATTTACACTACACACACTTTAAATTCAGTTTGATTCTGCCGGTGGGCTAAATTATGACCTTTGAGAGGATGATCTCACATGATTTCTGCCTGTACAGCTCCACTTAATGTTCCATGATGTGTTTTTTTTTATTGATGATGATGAAACAATAGCTCTCTTGCTAACATTGTGTTTTACTGTGTGTCTGACAGTAAAGGGGAGGCGGCAGCTATCGAGACCGAGCTGCTGAGGGACTACAGGTTTGGACAACAGCAGCTGATAGAGATTTGGGGACAAGCCTGTGCCCTCGCCATCACCAAGGTCTGCACGCCTTCTTTTTTCCCACATCTCGTCTTTCGCTAGTTTGCATGTTTGCTTTATGTCTCTGGCAATCTCAAATTGACTGTAATTATGAGGCAGAGCACATCACAAGGGTTTTCATCTTTCAAAATAATGGTCATGGGTTGATGCATCTGATACAATATCATAAATGCTTAGATGAATAACATCATTCCAGTGTGTTTTATTGTGAAATGAATCTTTGCTTGAATGTGCGGTAATGCTTTCAAAGCTATTTTCCTCTCTGGGTCATTTAACCAGTGGCACCAAGCACTGAACGGCTGTTGCCATTTATTGTCATGTGAGTGTGTTGAGCATTTTACTGTTTGTTTAGCAGCACTCTTATAAAACTCTAGTTTTTATTTTGCATATAGTTTGTGTTGTGTTGGTCGTTTGAAGTGTGTTATCTTCTCTTCTGCTCTGTCGTTGTATTGAAATGGAAAGTTTAGCACCACAGGGATTTAATAATTGTTTGAAAATGTCACAAAAAGCTTCTTTTTTTTCATCTGTCTTTTCACCAACCTCGCAGCTTTAAGTATAAACACATAGAAATCAAACCAAATCAAAGGAAGCCAAGCAAATTTTTCCAATTACTGTCCGTTTTGCATGAAGTCATCCAATACAGAACCACTGCTGCAAGCTCAAATAAAATAAAACTGTGGCCTCAACCAACCCACTCATGTACAAATGTGTTTAATGGCCTACATTGAGCAAACCCTCTCTTAAGGTCATTTTATCCCACTTTCTTGTGCACATTCTGTCACTCGGGGCCTGATCATTACAAAACTCCTAAGATCCTGGTGAGACTGTTTGATTGTACAAGAGGGCAAAAAGTCACAGCTGCTGCTACTTACACTTTCCTAATTTGCATTAACATCCTTACAAAATGTCTGATTATTATGTGTAGGAAATGTTCTAACTTTGTGTGACACTTGATACCTTACATTTGAAGCAGCTCAGCTCGGGGCAGAACACCTGAGCTCACTATGTGGCAGCGCTCCTCAACCGCACCGGTCCAGAACCAGTTCTTCTTCTCTGTAGTCTGGTCTATGTCAAACCGAGAGAGAGAGAGAGAGGGAGAGAGAGAGAGAGAGAGTGTGTGTGTGTGTGTGTGTGTGTGTGTGTGTGTGTGTCAGTGGAGAGACTGTTAGGAACACATGTGGTTCCCTTTGACCAGACCACTAGCTTGGTTTAACGCCACACTGGTTTCCTCAGTGGGCTCTTCAACAGACTGTGATGAATAAGAGTCTGAGCTACACGACACATGAAACTGTGCGCCGCTCTCAGAAGCAGGGATGAAGAGAAAAAGATGGAAAGAGAAGAAGACAGAAACAGAGACGAAAATGAGTGGCTTACAGGAAAAAGTAAAAAAATCTAAATCGACATGAGTGATTACTTAAACATCTCCCCTGAGACGAGGAAGTGGAAATGGAGATAGATAGATAGAATAATAAGCGGAGAGACAAGGACATTGTTTTGACAATGCAAACAAACATCGTCATACACTGTACAGATTCATTGTTTGTTCATACGACAACGTAAAGTAATGCACACTAATTTGTGTGTAATCCACATATTTTTATTTACTGTAGAAATGAAATGAAATCATGTGACGTAGTATAAGAGCATATAGGGAGCAGGGTTAGGGCGGTTGATCATGGCCCACTTCCAATCGCCATTTCAGAGCGTTAAATAGAATATCATTATTCATAAGATATCATACAAACGTGTTTCATAGCATTATATAGAAAAGCATATTACTGTTGATGGAAATACGTTTTGTAATATCAGAGATATTATGATTATCAGGAGTCTGTGAGTCTTTTCGGCCTCTTGAGGACCACAGATATGAATTCTAAACACAACATTGACACATCATCACCCTTTTAATTTGATATGACGAACTTGTTAGCAAAGAGTTGCATTTGATTCCCACATCTAGAATTAACGCTCTCCAGAATAAAATGTTAGCATTGTACGATTCTGCAAACCACGGATACGTTGAATCTTGATGTGTTTGAACTGCTGCAACCAGTTATCATTCCCTACTCGGCACATATGGATGCATTGCAGGGATCCCTTGGTGTCACTGTTTGATGCACATAGTGAGTAGTGATGCTCCACAGTCACAATTTTGAACATGCGTTAATGTGAATTCACACAAAAACGACTTGGCTAGGTTTAGGACAAGACTGTGGATTGGGTTAAAACATGTAAGTCTGTTATGTAAATTCACTTTCACACGGGACGGGATATGAACAGGGCACACACACACACAGCCTCCTCAGTGAGAGTCTGTGCGTGTGTGTGTGTGTGTGTGTGTGTGAAAGTGCATATCTGGACATTACAGCGTGATAATGCAAATGTCTGTTTCAGTTGGACTGGACAACAAATGGTCCAAATGAATCAGATGTAGTATTCTCCTGATATGTCGAGGTATATGTGAAAAAAACAAACAAAAAATGTCTTATCAATGTTTCGACTTTAATTGCAGAAACGTACAATGCTAACATTTTTTTTTCTGGCAACTGGGGTGGTAAGGGAGCGACATTAGCATTCATTTGGAGTCTTACTACCATTTGACACGGTGATAATCAGTCAGTATTGTGTTTGCAGCTTGTTGTGGCAATTAAAAAAAACAATTAATACAGATTTAACTAGTGTTTCTTCAAGTGTGATATTTTAGTCGATATTGCATTCATTATTGGAGCTTTTAATGTGTTTTTATTTTATAGGGATACCTATTAAACACTACTACTGTATATTGTTTGCCCAAATAAAGCTATCACATTCTTGTTGGGTGAGAAACAGGCGTTCGCACAGCAACAGTTAATTAAAAGTGAAATGGAAAAGGGGCGACGTAAAAGCTGAGACAGGCCGAGTGGCAGCATCAGAGACTGTGCGTTCTCCCCCCGACAGTGTGTGATTAAACCCACCACATCCCCTTCCCCTCTATTATCATCAGCCCCTGCTGGCCCTATGCCTGACCCTCCGCCAGCAGCCCCAACAGCATAGCCTTACTAGACAAACATGGCCTGGACGCTGCAGATCGCTGCTGCCCACAGCCGCCAGCAGCCGCCAGCAGCATGCTACTGCTTACATGACATCACTGCTATTTAAGGAAAATTACAGTAGAAGGAGATGCAGACAGTCTGATTTCACTGGTTTCACTGCTGGCCCGATTCTTCTGGCTTCCAAGTGTACCACACAAACAGCGTGTGCTCAGACACACACCACACACACCTCTGGTTGCCAGATAGATTATAGTCCTTCTGTAAGTAATCCCTTTACTATTCCAGCAGCAGCCGCAGCCACCAGGTCCAGACTGTTTGTGTGTGTTCCTCTATCAGTCTGAGGCTTTTCAACACCTGAGGAGACAGGAGACGTTTTTCTTACCACACGGCAATAAATTAGTCTATAGTTTACAGGACCTCCTGGACTGTAGTTTGGTCCTCTAGTACAAATAGATTTTTTTTTCTGCATGTGTGAGTGTGTTTGTGTTTCTAGGAGCCCGATTTGTGTTTTCTCAGGGCCAGTGTGTGTTTCAGGTTGATTGGAGGTGAAAGAACATATGCCTTTGACATTTATTTAAAATAGGTATTCCCTTGGAGACCTCATTATAATCAAGACAGACATATTCTTTTTTGATTGTGTGTGAGTGAGCAGCCCGGTCACCGGAAAAGATGGTGGCATTGTATGTTTCTGCAAACCACAGAAACGTTGGTATTTAACATTTATGGCACTCTTTTACGCTTATCTACGACTTACTGGGCTTTCAACTGACTCCAATGTAAATTAAAGATGTTAATAACCAAACACACACTGGACTTTCTACCGGACACGACGTTCTCGTTCGTGTCCCATCCCATGTCAAAGTGAAAATGAATTATATAACGGACATTTATGTTGTTTTTCTAAACCTAAACATGTAGTTGTAGTTATTAGTTTTTGTTTAAATTCACAACATTAACCCTGATTTTTTAAAACTGCAACCGTTGAGCGTCCAAAAGTGTTGGCATGTGATGAGGGAATGAGATCGGGTTGCAGTGGTTCATCTGTGATTTGCAGAAATGTACAATGCCAACGTTTTATGCTGGCGACTGGGTTGGCGTGTGAGGGGGTCCTAGCAGACCTCTTCCATATAATTCCTCTTTATTTTTAGTTATATGGATGTATGGGAAACCTTTTTGTAGACCTTGCATGTCATGTCAGCAGCAAACTGAGAGAAAGAAAATCAAAAGTTCTACAGAAGAGGAGATAAAAAAGAAGCATCCAGACCACAAACCTGTTGAACAGATGCAACAAACCATCTGTCTGCACTTGTAGTAACCTCCTCCACATCAGAAATATCATAAATATCTCAAACACTGGAAAACATTTCAACAAGTTTATTAGCCTAAAGCAGAGTCATAAACCTTGTTTTTCTAAATCAATACACTGATAGATTTGTTGCCAAGACAGTTTAGGAATTTTATTACATTATTTTGGAATAAAGTGCATCATAGACTTGTATCAAGAAATGTAACTTATATATGTGAAAGATTACTAAGTAGATATCCAGAAGACCTAAGTGTGTTTTGATGACGTGGCCTTTTTCTTTTATTGTGAAATACACCAAAAAGCCCAGAGAATGAGGTCATACTCTCGATTTTTAAAAAAATATGATGATAAAAGTTAGCTATGAAATTCAGTATCGACCAGAAGAGGGCCATTAAAACCCCTCATCTTTCATGGATAAAACAGACAAACAAGAGCAACACGGCACACAGGAAGTGACATGTTTCTCTTCTTCTGTGATCCATTTGGAGGCTTGCAGTAAACGGGTTTCGATGGATATGAGTTTGGGTGAATCAGGCTTCTGTTGTGAGCGAGATGAGACAAATGCTTCATAACACATCAGAGCGCTGCCTGAATTGATCCAGCCCGCTCCCTTTATAGCTGCTTACCTTCAACAGTGTGTGGCTCTAATGGTTTCTCCAGCAGCATGAAATGACTCCAGCATTAATATCACTGATGCTCCTTTACGGCCCCTCAACGTTTAGAGAAGAGGCCAATAGACCTGCTGATGGGAACTTTTGTATGTTGCATGAAAAGGCAGTAAGAAACAGAGACAGAGAGAGGACAAATGAACGATCAAGCTAATGGAGTTTTGAGGTTTTTAGTATTTTAAAGCTGCATTCTGTTATTTTTCTGCTACTTTGAGGGAGTTGGAACAGCTGTGAACACAACACTGACGTTATCTATCACCTAATGAAGTTGTTATGGCTTACATGTTACCAAACAGTGTATCTCAACCTGTTTGCATCCCAAATTGTCATATACAGCCACTTCTTCAGGATCTCCTGGGTTAAAGGCCGACCTCCTCCCTACACAGACTTTGACGTTGATATTTCTGGCTGGCGGTATTTGATGCCTTGGGAATGAGAACGGGTTGTCCCGTTTCTTTGACAGATCTGAACTGATTTCTCTCCTTGTTTCAGTTGAAAAAATGTTTTTTCTATTTTTTTTCCCATCTGTGTAAAAATAGGCGAGAAAAAAAAGTTTTGGCAAGTGAAATTGTTTTAAAATCATCCAGACGAAAAAAAAAATCACCCAGCAAAACTATTATTTTATCTGTTCTTAAGTCATGAATAAAAAATGAATACATTTAGTGCAGAATTAGAGAATGGATTACCTATGCTGTATTCACCAGCTGCTCGCTAACTTAGTCTGCTTTCTTGAACTGAGAAAGTTGTATACAGTGTGTTATCAGAGAGGCTTGCTGAAAATAGCCTGCCCCAGCTGGAAACATGGTTGGGGGCTTAAACCAAAACAATGATCCAAAAAAAACTTTCTATAAATCTGCAGTTGGGCGATCATTCCTTGGGTTCATCACTACAGGGGATCCCTTTCATAATACACATAGTCATTTTATCTTATTAAACATTAACCTTATTAACATAAAATATATTGCTTGGTGCAGCTTTAAGTCTTCTCTGCTGTTCCCTTAATGTGTTTAATTTATCATAACACCTATATGGACAAGTTCACAGTAGGGGACAGCACTAGCAGAGACAGCTCACCTTTAATTGCTGGTTGTAGTAATTACAGTTAGCATATCCCTCTGAGGAGTGTACACACACACACGCGCACACACACACACACAGACACTCACACACACACACACACACACGCACACACACACACACACAGACAGACACAGACACAGACACAGACACACAAACACACACACACACAGACACACGCACACACGCACACACACAGACAGACACAGACACACAAACACACACACACAGACACACGCACACACACAGACAGACACAGACACACACACACACACAGACACACGCACACACACAGACAGACACAGACACAGACACACACACACACACACACACTCACACACACACACACACAAACACACACACACACACACTCACACACACGCACACACACACACACACACACGCACAGACAGCAGGTGCCACTTTAAATTAACCCAGTGAGATCAGTGTCATTAACATCAGATTACACAGTGTGAAACTCACTAAGAGCTTCTGTCATTAGATATGACAATGAAAGACACTGTCCTGTTTGACTTGTCTTCCACTTTGAGTCTCCATACCCTGTCTTTCTTCTCCACTCAGTCACTCCCTGCTTCTCTCTTCAAATATTTCCATCACCCCCCAGGCCCTCTGCGAACATAACGCTTTCTCTCCTCCATCTCATTGAGTCTGCGAGATGATTTCTCAGCTGAGCTGTTATGATGGAGGTAACGGCTGCTGCCTCTTCTTCTGGATGCAT
Organism: Echiichthys vipera; assembly: GCF_963691815.1. Classification (NCBI taxonomy): domain Eukaryota; kingdom Metazoa; phylum Chordata; class Actinopteri; order Perciformes; family Trachinidae; genus Echiichthys; species Echiichthys vipera. The sequence goes on from NC_139828.1 coordinate 9,064,642, forward strand.
CGCTCTGGTTAATGCAATAACGCAAGGCCTATTTCTCCATATGAACTTTCTTCAGCGCTGAATACATTAGTTGAAGTGGAAGTAAATGAATTTTATTTGCAGTTGGAGAATTTCAACCTATTTCAAGCTGCGAAATCTTGAGGCCAACAGTGTATGACATGAGTCTTAATTCAAATTATGTAACCTTTTAAAATTATAGTGCAATTATTTTGTAATTATGTTGCACTTGTATACTACAATAATACCAATTTAATATTATCATTTAAAGTAATTACGGGGTACGATAAAACATTAAAGGAGGGCCGACAACCTTGTAATAAAAGGGGTAACTTATGGTTCAGCTGCTTCTTGAATTATAGGGTATTTATGAAATAATTACAGGGTACAGTGGTGTAGTTATGAGGAGCCACAAAAAAAGCAGCCCAGGAATATTTTTCTTTATTATGAGGAGCTCATAAATTCATTATGGGGCACAGTGATTTATGAGAAGACGGAGGTGTAGCTATTGGGGAGATTACATCTCTATTTAAAGGCCCAGTACCTCATTATTATTATATAAATATCATATTTCTATGAATAATAGTTACATCACTATTAATGTAGTTACAAATACTACCTTTATTTTAAGACATCTTCTTTTTTTGTTCTATAAATACGTTTTCCTGCAATCCTTTTATGAGCCCCATGATAAAGAAATGCGATCCAAACCATTACTGTGAACTGCAGTCGTTGGCTATTTATGGAAGTGACAACACGGGGCTAATTGGCTGTATGACTTGTGTTCTGACACATTTAATTGGACAGGATTTCCAGAAGTCGTGCGTGGAGCCTCTCAGTTCAAGTTCTTCTTCTATGAAATGATGCCGCGACCTTTCCAACGATGAGCGATCATTCTTGTATAATGTAATAGTGTAGGAACTCAACAACTTCTGTGCTTTGAAGAACCCGTGGAAAATGAAGGCAGACACTTTTGGGGCTTGCAGTAATGATCATGACTGAGTGCACTGCTGTTTAGGCGTTGCAGATGGACGATTAGCCACTCAGGTTGACAGTTCCTCAGGCCGATACCTGTCTCATTTAAGAAGGTGCAGGGAGATTTACAAGGAAATGTGCGGCTCGCAAACGAGACGGATGCCAGGAACCTTCTATAGACGAGACGGAAAGTGTGTTACATACACGGAAGCATCCGATGGCGAGAACACTGGTATTTTTTACACCGCTGCAAGGTTTAATTTAATGAGATCTCCTTGATGGAAGAGACTATACAGTCTGTGCCATTTCCACCCTTGTCTGGCATGTCCGGCATGCTGCAGCCAGGCACTCTGAGTATGTCGGAGAGTCAGAGGCACAGATCGAATGACCTGTGCTGCATAAGAACCCTGAGTCTGAGGGATAAATACTGAATACTGACCATCTATCTTTCTCTTGCACTTATCCCACTATTGTTCTTGTCTCTATCAATAACCCTGTCTCTCTTCTGCATAACTCTTCTATCCCTGTGTCTTATGCTTTTCCTTTCCCTCAGCTCCTGTTTTAAATTCTTATTGTCTCTCCACCAGGCCTACCCTCTCACCTCTCTAGCAAAGAAACAGCCGACAGTGTTGGTGATCTGTGGTCCCGATCAAAACGGCTCCATCGGCCTGGTGTGTGCCCGACACCTGCGCATGTATGTAAGTAAACCACTGCAGAAAGGCTAGCCAACAACACCGTGCACAAAAACAACTGTTCAGCTGAGTAAATCTCTATTTTATTCACAGATGGTCATGAGCAAGAAAACAACCTTATAAGTCGATTGTGCATGCAGATTTTAACAACATAGTTTAAATGGAATGGAAGAATAAGCGGTACGGTCACAATGTGTAGGATATTGCCAGATTTCTAGTTTAAAACAACAGAAAAGAATCCACTTCACAGGCCCTCTGCGTTTTACAGAATTTCATCCCAGCTCCTGTAAACAGCTCGGAGCAGTTATCGCATTACCCTTCCTGCAAGTCCACTCAGACAGTCATGATATCATGCTATTGTTACTCTCGTTAAAACCGTCTGCCTCTTACGATCAGCAGCCATGATATAATGTCATGACCATGATGTCTGCTGACTGACATTTTGAGACTAATTGCTTTTGGAGGCAGGATCGGTCCTCACACATCCCCGATCAGGACTAGAAAAAGAGTTCCTTTCTCACAGTTCATCTCAGTACTCGGTGCTGTAGTCCTGCCCCAGCATGACTTTATTGGAAGGGAAATATCGGATCTGTGTTTTTGGGATCTTTGGTTCAGAATGGAATGCATCTATACACTTTACCATGTGTGTATGACAAACTAGATTTACAGTGCATTGATAATTCTGATTAAAACCATGTTAGATGAACTCCGATGGCTCTCTGTGGAGTCTCTCTCTCTTCCCTCGCCTCCCACTCACTGTCTTTTTTCCTTCGTAAGGCCAAGAACGAAGTCAGAGTTCAGCTCAGAGAGAAATATATTTTACCCTGGCATTCCAGAAATGAATGAGAAGCTTCTTCATAACTTAAATAAACCCTTTTAAGCATTTATTCCAACTGTAATGTATATATTTCGCGCACTATTTCTTAAAAATCTATTTCTGTTGCTTTGTTTTTAATGTTTTCACCTTCTGCTTAATTTTTTTCCTGTGCACTGTGAAAAATATAACTGCATCTTGAAATGTGCTTTATGAAGTACAGTTTTATTGTTATTATTTTCAAAGTGACGGCACTCTACCATAGGTCGACTGGGACCACACTTGTCTGACTTTGCTCTAACTTGAGAAACTTGAGTACTTACTTTGGACCGTGAATCACTCTCCCTGTGTAAGAGTGTATGTTTTTCATGGTGCGATGTGATCCCTGTCAGCAGGAAGACATGCAAGCATCCACGTGAGACACGCACATTAACACACACACACACGCACGCACACATGCACGCACACACACACACACAGCCTTAAGCCCCTGATGCAGAGCTGCGAATGTGATTAGACAGAGCATAGAAATGAATGATCAGTTGCAGACAAACAGGCCAACTCGCTTCTCACGTCACTCCAAGACATCCGTGTTCACAAAAGCAGGTTGTGTCTGAGTCTGTCGTGCATCTCTGATTATTTCCACTCTTAGGTATGGGGAAAACATAAGGGCTGCATACTGGAAGACACAGATATTCCTTGATCAAAGCTAATGCTGGATGATAATTAAAAAAAACAAGTCCTATGCACATTAGTTCCACCGCACTGTTCACATTAAAACAACATGATGTTCTGTTTGGCTCATTGTGCTCTATGAACAATCACTGAATGGAAAAATTCACATTGGTCACATTATAAATGACATGTACAGAATGCAAATAAAATCATGTATAATAACTGAAGCTGCCTAGAGCACACAGTTAAGGTCAATATTGGTCACAGTTAAGTCCTAAAAGTCGTGGCGTCAAAATGTTTCACTAGAGAAAGACTTTATTGTGCAGCTGCAGACCTCATCCTTCCATTCCTAATGGGCCGTGTCTAAAAACAAAATACTAGAAGACACCATCATGCCTCAGGGAGGGGGAGTGTTAACCGTGAGCATTAACTGGAAAAGCCCTTGTTTTTACCGTTTGCTTGTTTCTGTCTCACGCCTCATTTCTGCTCATGCTCAGTGACACAAACAGTCATTTCAAGTCTTTACTTTGTTTCACACAGTTAGATGGTGTAACTGATGATGAGGTCAAGGCCATGCTGGGGCCGCTGGCGTACCCCGAGGGACACACATACACGCAGTGGATTGTATTTGCACTCTGTGCTATGCGGAGAATACGATGGAGGTGACGTCGGATGATGAGTGGCTGTGGCTGTTTGATTGGTTTAGGATCCCCAAGGAAGCAACAGTCTGTCTGACCTGACAGATCACTTCCTTTGTAGGGCAGCCTCAGCTCAGCTCCATCTAAAAGAACCAGACCGTCCTCACAAAAAGGGACTGTATACTGTAGATTGTGCAAGAAAGCTTATCACAACCCAAATTACATGTGCTGTTAGGCAGCTACCTATAAACGTAAGTTTATAAAACTAAACCACGTCCCAGGGACGTTACTTTATACATAATATACATACTCATTTTAAGCCAATCCATGATCTTTTCCTAAACATAACCAAACAGTTTTGCTGTCTAAACTTAAGTAGATCAACATTAACCTTGTATTTAAAACTGCGACTGTTTCACAACGTAAAATAGAACGGTCATGTGACTTTGGGAGTTTTGCATCAACCTGTTATATGAAGAAATGCTTCACAGAGAGCTGTTTCTATTTATTCATTCCTTTTGTGATGTTTTTCACTAACAAACTAAAAAATCTGAACTTAATGGTGACGCTGAAGAAAAAAACAAACAGACAATCACCAAAGTCATTCAAATTCATCATCCGGGGACCCTGAATATGATTTCATGACAATCCACCCAATAGTTCTTGAGATAATAATGTATTGGATTTATGTTAATGTATATTTTCAAATATGAAAAAGAAGCTGTGACTCCCGTGTTAAAGAGCTCCACTTGATACAATGAGGTGAAAAAATGGGCCAAATCGGCCTTTAAATGTCATTATGTAGAGGTTTATCAAGGACTGTGTTTTAGAAAAAAAAAGGACTTCAGAGAAATGATGCAAACACACACACTAACACACACACACACACTACAGACAGTGGGGGCTTTAGGATTTATCTGTGTGAGTGTGTAAAGGTCATGGGTCACAGGTGCTTCCTGCTGAGCATCACAGACCTTTCAGACCGCGGGTGTCTGGATCCGAGCTCCTCTTAGCTCCCACTTTAAAAGGGAAGTATTCATTCAGGAAGCAGACTGTTGAAAACCACAATGTCTGATCACTGCTCAACAAAATTGTCCCGAACCGAAGGCCAAATGTTTCATACTCATGTCAGTGCTGGCTGAAATTGCAGGCTATCGTGTTGAGATTATGTAATCATTTTCTCCATTTCTGTTTCTCTCCTCCTTTGTGCCCCCCGCCCACCTCCTCTTTGTTGTTTTTCTCTGTTGCCTCATCTCTTACAGGAATATGAGCCCACCATCTACCACCCTAAACGCTCCTCTCAAAGTCTACACCAGGACTTTACAGTTCAGTGTGAGAAGATGGACATCCCTTTTCTCTCCTATCTCCCCACAGAGGTCAGCTGCATTTTCACACTTCAGTGTTGTTGTTGTTGACACATTCAAATCTATCATTTCATTTCAAGTATGCAAGTACTGTTGATTTTTTAATTGTATAACAGTGAAAATTGCTTTTATTAAAAAAGAACCTCAGCATTTTGGACAAATATGTTTATTCGCCTTCTTTTGTGTCAAGAGTTAGATGAAAAGATTGATACCACCGAATATTATCTGTACAAATGATCTATATGCATTTCAGGCTTCGGGAATGAAATGAAATAGGAAACACTTCGGTTCTCCTAAATGGACACGTTCGCAAATGTTAGTTGGCGTTAGCTTAGCTGTGTTCTAAGATCTTGCCAGAGTTTGTTGAAAAAACAGGTCTCAAGCAAAGTTACATTTCTTCCGATCTGTCCGTCTGAAAATGCATTTTCAGTGTCAGAAGGTTCTAGTGATATGTGGCTTGTATAAAAATGGGTCCAATATTTACTTCAGTGACTATGAGGTTAAGGGAGAGGTCTTAATCTGTGTTCATGTTCACTCCTTCCATTCAAATCAGTACAGTCAGGACCTGCCCCTTGTCTCCTAAAGAGGCAGGCGAGTGGCGAAACACGTGCGACTAACTTGGCTTGATCTGTCTCCTTTGCTCTTTGTGTCACGCAAATACTGGAAACAACTATGGTGTTGTTTAAACACTCTCAGCAACAACAAAAAAAATACAACACCATGTTGTTTCCCCATTATGACCTAAAGCTCATCAACACAGAGAAGGACATTCCAACTCGGTGAAAGGGGACCATCCGCGGAGCATGTGAACGCACCACTGGCCTTGGCAGAGCTCTTGCTTTTTTATACTTTGTAATCATTTGCCAATTATTCATGCTGAGCTCTGTTCTGTTTAGGTGCAACTCATAAACGATGCCTACAACCTAGTGATTGATGCCATGCTGGGCCCAGATGCAGACTGTGCCAACATTAAGGAGCCCTACCCTGGTATTCTGGTCACCCTAAAGCAAGTCAAGATCCCCATTGCCAGTGTTGACGTGCCCTCAGGTAAGTGTTCATACAGTGCAGATATCGGGCTGGAGGCTCAGAAACACAACATGATAAATGGGCGTCCAGGCAGCTCCCTAGGAGCTTTGGCTCCCAGGCGGGAGTTTTCCAAGGCTGGAGGCACACGTGGAGGATAAATCTCACACTACAGTCATCTCAGTGTGAGCTCATCATACCCTGAATACACTACCCGCTGAGCGTGAGCACAGCAGGCTGAAAATGATCACAATCCTCCTCTCCTTACGTTCCGCCTCCTTTCTCTCTTCCTCAGGTTGGGACGTAGAAGAACCAAGTCAGGATGGCATTAACCCAGAAGTTCTCATCTCGCTCACAGCACCAAAGAAGTGTGCCATGAGTTTCTCAGGGAAGCATTTCTTGGCCGGACGCTTCCTGCCCTATGACATCCAGAAGAAATACGAGCTGAACCTCCCAGACTACCCTGGCACAGAATGTCTCGTAGAATTGTAACACATGGTGTGGCCACTCCTCGTACGGTTGATCAATTCTCTTGTTTTGTATTTTATAGATCGTTCATGTGATTTAATGTTAAACAGCTTAGTTGTGTAGATCAGGCTCCACTTCATCCAAATGTGCTGTTGAGCTACAGTAAAAGGATAATATTTAGAAGCTGTAGTTTCAGTCTTTTTAGGGAATGGCATGAGGAGGTTTTTGTGTCTACTTTGAAAAGCTGTAGCATTGCACTGTTTTCTGATTACTTTGCAAAGAAGGAAGATGAATTTTCTATTATGCCAACCACTGGAATGTTTTTTTTTTTCTTCAAAACTTTTTTAATGTTCTGGCTCTGATGCTCTCATGTTTAACTTTCTACTGAAGTGTGCAGTTGAGATGAGATGTTGTGTAGGCTGTCCACTTAGAACTTTCCGTTCACGTGTTTTTGATTTGTTTGGTCAGCCTGCACTTAGTATTTTTGCTTCAGTTCCTTCATTCGCCTTTTAGAAAAGGCGAAGACAGTTCTCCGTATCCAATAAAAAGAAATCATTTTAAAGGGTTCAGTTTCTGGTGTGCTGTTTTCCTTCACATATTAACCAAAAGCTGGGAACTGGAAATGGTGTCTCAAGGTTTTCCAAATAATATTATTATGATAATAATGAATCTACTTTTATGCAGATATGTTACTCAGGAGTTGGTGGAGACCAAAACAGAGCTAAAAGGAGAATGAACATTGGGCTTACATTTATAAAATGTACAAAAATTGACTCCGGATGAATATCGCTCTGCGTCTGCTGGATGTGTAAATAGGCAATTCTTCACAAACTACTTTATGGGGTGACAAAGTTGTGTTTTCAGCTTAAGCCTGTGAATGTTCTCATTCGTCCAGGTCATCGTTATCCTCAAAGCAATTTCAGTCAAAAGCAACTGGACTTGGTTATTTGTCTAGGAAGATGTTTCACCTCTCATCCAAGAGGCTTCATCAGTTCATGTACGCATCTGACCAGGCTGGGACTGACCATCTGACCAGGCTGGGACTGACCATCTGACCAGGCTGGGACTGGTCCGTGTTTTCAGCTTGTTCCACTGCCCCCATGAGGCCAAAAGACTAAATTATGTATCTTTAATGAATCACAGATACACAGTGACATGTTTTCACATTGTTTTGCTGATATCATGGATACCAACATACATGGCACGGTTCTGATAAACAATATTGTTTTATTGAGGAATCTTTTGATCTTCAAAGCCGGATAGAAACTCCCTCGGATCTTCTGGTGATCGTGTCCTTAAGTGTCTTGCTCAAGCACACTTCAGCAGGTAGCTGCTTTTTTAAACAGACCTTGAACACAACTCGTTCTGTTCAACAGCAATCACTTATCACTGGGCATCCTAGCGGTATTACATCACATGCAATTAGTGTTGTGCTTCTTAGGTTAGTACACAATGTTACTTCTGTTTATTGGTTCCCAACTGGTTTGGATTTGGTAATGAAAGCCATAAACAATTGTGATCAGGCTATAATCAGCTGTAGAGGAAGGCCTTTCATTATTGAGCTCAGGGCTGCAGGTTTCAATGAGGATGACTAAGCAGGACTGCTGGGCTGTTTATGGATGAGGTAATGTGTATTTATACAAAGTTTAGGTGCTTCTTCTGAATGCTGATGCACTAATGCCCGCCCGGTGTGTGCACATGTGAAAGTGGTAGAAAGTCAGTGAAAAGGAATGTCGATCCGATGGTGCTCAGCGGTATTAAATCTGCCAGAAGCGAACTCACAAGGGTTGTAGAAATATGTCTGAGCGCTCAGTGGTCCTGTCTTTCAGGCCTGTCCAATCCCCTGTCAGGAAACAACGACTTGTCACCACTCTGCGCTTTTCACGAGAGCCGCTGAGTAATGAGCTTTGGAATTATAGTAGATAGTAGAATTGAACAATCTTTACTGACAGCAGCAGTGGTTGTAATATCCAAATGAGAGATAATCTTACAGGGAGAAGAACTGCGGTCAAAAGATTTAGTGGAGGCAAGAGTTCAATGTTGTGCTTACGTTGTACAGCACACACAGTGTACGTGCCCTTCTCTTAACGGATTCCAGTTATTTTTCATTATGATGAATATCAGTTTTAAAGACAATTGTTGCAGGATTCATATTGGAAAATAAAGAAAAAAAATTAAAAAATATATTTAATGTTCATGTTTCTAGAAGGACAACGTCCCAGCTACCACTGAGCTAGATTGGAGGTGTACATTCCCTGTTGCTTTATGTCTTTATACAGGAACATACAGTATTTCTTTAAACTTTAATAGGATAAAATGCAGCTGATCCTTATCTAAAAACATTTTCAACATGAGTTCAAATAATCCTATTTATTTAATGCAAAAATCAGTCTTAGAAAAGTGTGAATAAAACAGTCATAGAATAGTTAATTGAAAAAAGTCAAGAAAATCATTATAGTGTGTTAAAAAAGCCATAGTGTAAGGAGAGAAACATGCATACTGTATATGACTTCTGTAAATGTATGTTAATATGTTAACACCTTCCCAAGAGGTGCCTTTATTTTGAAAACAAATTCTCTCTAATGTTTAACACCCTTTTTTCAGTTCTGAACCTCAGTCCACTTACGTAACATTTCTATTTTCCGTGGATTTGTTTTACAAGCGTTTGTTGCTAAATTGCAACAATTGACATAATGTGATGGAGCCCGAGCACATTGCACCTCATAAGCACCTCTCGTGTTTGCGTTGTGACGAGCTTTTCCTGAATGGCATGCCATATGACGCCACTTCCACTCTTTGGCAGAGAATCGCCCTGCAATCAGAGTTACAAAACTGAACCAGAAGTCGAACCAGAGGCAGAGCAGCATCTGGCACGGTCCTGTGTCTGGTGGAGAGATAGATAAAAACAAGAGAGAGAAACGGAGGAAGACAGAAGGGGGTGGGGGGGCTAATGAAGGACATTGCATTTTATAGAAGACGATTAGAGCTGTTTCCTTTATTTAACACTGAGCAAAGAGTTAGCAAAGCCTTAAGGGGTCGTCGTAAGAAAACATAAATTATGCTTCAAACCAATTCACTATATTTCCAATGTTAAAAGCAACAACACAGCAAAAAATAAAATATGCCAAAAAATAAAGCACCCTAAAGGACGACAGGCAACTCTGTATTTGCACCGATGCACGCTCGCACACACACGCACGCACGCACGCACGCACACACACACACACACACACACACACACACACACACACACACACACACACACACACACACACACACACACACACACACACACACACACACACACACACACACACACACACACATACGCACGCACGCACACACACACACACACACACACACACACACACACACACACACACACACACACAGACACACAGACACACAGACACACACACACACACACACACCTGCTCTGTGAATAAAGACAACTACACTGGACTAAAAGAGGATTACAAATCAAAGAAATATGAAAAAATGTTGCAAAACTCATGCGCTCTTTCATGGACTGACAGTAAATCACGTTTTCATTTTCAGTAACAGCAAACACACACACCCTCCTTCTCTCTGTGAGTGTCTCCGTTGCTCTCTACCCCCACCATACCCTCACCTTTTTTTTTTTGGAAGATGATATGGGGGACCCAGATGTTATATTTCACTGGCCAATGGTGAGCAGAGAGGGGCTGGATTGTTGTGCGCTTCCAATGCCCCCTTCTTTTAAAAACTCCTGTTTCCAACTCAGCAACTAAACTCACATGAGAAAAGAGCAGCAGCTCTGCTCTGACCAGCAGCATCACTCACACCTGACAAACTGAAGCGGCTACTCTCAGCTTTATTTGAAGAATCGTCAACTTTTTTTTTTCTTAAATGTATGTCAATTGTGTAGAGGATCAGATAAATCATCTGTAACTGTAGGCGTGGTACCATGTTGGAATTAAATAAGGTGGCAGTCCTGCTGTCTGTCCTGGCTTCAGTGGCTCTGTGCCAAGGTAAGTGAAGACTGACAATTAAACTGTTATTGTTGCTATTTTCAAAGATAGTACGCCAGAACACATGCAAAGGGAAATTACTGTCAATGTAGAATATCCAGCAAAATGAGACCAAACAGCCAATTTCATGATTGAGTTTCTTCTATTTTTCATCTCCCTTGTCAGTTTTAGTAATCATAGGGGCTCACACATGTGCACGACAACTGACATAACTGCAGAGTTCTCTGAGTTGACGGCATTTCCCTGTGGATATTTTAGAGCAGGAGGACTCTGGTGGTGAGCTCATGTGATAAGGGTGTGTGTTTGGCTGTGTGTGTGTGTGTGTGTTATTTTATAGACCGCCTCAGTAGTCTTTAATCTCTATTGTTAAGTAAGAAGCACATTTCACCACCAGAATAATCAACAGCACGTGGTGATAGAAGAGGAGGTTAAGAGGAGGAGGAGGAGTTCCCTGTGATTGAATTTAATCATAGAAAAAGCTCCGCTGATGACTGTAAAAGTGCTGCTGTGACTAAATGTTCTGGTGGGACACACTTTGATTTCATATTGACAAACTGCACAACAGTAGCTGGTGCTTTTAAAAAAAAAAGAAAGAGTGCCTTAACGCCCCGAAGAGCCAATTCAAACTTACTTTTTTTTGCCAATTTAATCGACAGTTTTCAGTGTGGTGAACTGACAGCTACCTTGATGGTCTGTCCACCCCCGACCCCAAATTACATTTTTTATCACCAGAAAGCTCTCCACTCTCTCTCTGAATGACACCCGCAGCAGCATGGTTTCCAAAGCTGTCACTTTCTGTCCCCATTACAGCGGCTCCACATTAACTTTTTATTTTTGTAAAGAAAGGGAACAGTTCATAAAAGCAAACGAGTGTGAATACATCAGTCTCTACATCTTGTCGGACTGGGAGTCGTAAATGTGGTTTTGTGCCATTTCCCGCTGAGTATATCCGAGACTGTTAGATGAAGAAAGAAGGTAAATGTATTAATGGGGATTCAGATTGCTGTGTTTCAGCTGTGAGTGAATGCCGGCCTTTAAATGGATTGTAAAATGTTACGCTCTGTGCCTTGCTCCTTTAGCAGCACAGTTACACTAAGGTGCATTTTATCCAAACTTCACCCTCAAACACAGTCCCTTCAGTCTTACCAGATATAAACCCAGTCACCTTGGAAACAAGTAGCAATAATGACAAACCAAGCGACCCACCTGCTGGGTCTGTGCTCAGCTAAGTGAGTGGAATAAAAGGAGGGAAAAGAGCACAGGTAAAATTACCTCTTTCCCCTGTCAACTTGGCCAGTATGTCACTCTTTCCCTTTTCCTTCTTTGATGGTCTCAGCACAGAGTGCTGCATTCACTGAAGTAATGTCATTTGTCTTCATCTGTTCCTCTTTTCTTTATAATCTGTCTCACTCGGGAATTTCTTGACAAATACTTCCCCCACATCTGTCTCTCCCTCACTCTATCACAACCCCTCCGTTTGCCGTTCTACCTATTTCTTTCTGCCATCTATCAAAAGCTCTCTCCATGCCTTGTTCTCTGTCACTCTCTCCGTACACCTTAGAACTTACAGATTTTTTAGCTGTTTTCCTATTTGGAGGTGTCAACTGTTTCTGAATGCTCAGAGTTAACCAGAGGGGAACACTGTAACAAGTGAGATTTCCATGTCTTTTTTAATTATTAACCAGGCCAAGGTGCTATATAAACACTATGAAAGTATCGAAATTCTCAATACACAGAGAAGTTCACACAGCCTGTATTCAGAAGCTGTCCTTGAACAAGCCATCAGGACTTCTGTATAGTTTTGATGTCACAACTATACTATATATAGGTAGAAAGTGCCTCTACAGTACTGTTACAGTCATTCGCCGGCTGCAGTGACGATGCAGAGATGCCGAGAGGGCTGATGCAGAAGACCAAGAAAGTGAGGGTGGTCTTAAAGAGACAGGCACTAAAATGGAGCATTTGTTTTTAAACATTAAAGCATGTGAACCTGCTCTAGTAGAAACCCAAAATACTATTATGACTCTGGAAATGAGCATATGTTCTCTTTAACCAGAGTTTCTCAATATTCTCCTCTCCTCACTGTTGTATAAATGTCAGGCTAAGCTAGGTGGTGTATGTGGGCAACAGCTGGAGGGCCATTGTGAGGCAGGCACGGGGGCTAGTGCTCCAGATGCTGACCACTGTCTGCTCCAAAGAGAGCTGTCTGGCCAGCTGACTTTAGTGACTTAGATAGGGATTACAATGGATCAAAGAAAAACACGCAGATTCCCATTAATGACAGCCTTCAAGCCATTTCACATATTTCTTCTATTGATGTGTACATATGTGGGTATGCCAATATATTATTTATTGCAGGCTTAATCAGCTGCTTTCAGTTGAGCTATTTCCAGCTCCTGGCTCTGTACCTGTGCACACGTGCAGAGGTTCATGCAAGGACTTCCAGATATTTTGGATGCAGAAATCATCGAAACTCTGCCCAACCGTGTTTTTAATAGCATCAGGGAGAAAACGCCTTTGTAAATCCTTAAATCATGTGGTTGATGTGCATCATTAGTTAATGTCAGGGACAAAACTGTCAATTTTAATGAGCTACAGATGTTTAAGAAATTGGACTTGGATTTTTTAAAGAGAGACATAGATGCAGAGAGAAAAAGCAGACTCCTCTTGCAACCACATACACCTCAGCTAAGAAGCTAGCCAAACACATAAACAGCTTCCATATGACATGGCAAACAGATCATCACATACGCAGCCCCCCCCCCCCCCCACACACACACACACACACACACTGAGCTAGAAAAACACATTTTTCTATCACTGAATTCAAGCGTGAAATCCTGCAGTCTTAGACTTCATCGACAAATACTGTACAACCTCGTTCTCTTAGCGGGGGATACATAATGTGAAGAAGGGGGGAAGGATGGTGCTTTTACGTCTTCTCTTTCTTGTAGGGATCTGTAATATTATGAACATGATCCAGACTTTCTATTTAAGCCCTGTCCCTCTGCCAACATACATCTGGCACAGCCATCTCTAATCTGACTGAAACCATTCAGGGTGCAACTTCATAAAGTCCCGTATTCGCTCCACCTCTTCCTCTCTTCAGCAGCTTTTTTATTAGATTCTGGCGACGGCAGAAAACGCCCACTCAGAAAGTGAAGCTGGGAGAGGCTGTCTTTTGCGAATGTACTGGTGATTATTAATAGAGAATTAGCCTGACCAGAGGCGGATTAATGCACAGGCTGGCCTAAGCTGCAGGTGTGGAGGGGCCTGGATTGGCCAGACTATTTCAATTTTTATAATGTACTACACTGGGGGAAGAAAACATGCCTCCTATTAGGGCCCTTAGAAAAATAAAAAACAATTAATTCACTGGTTGGATAGATATGGGACACATTTACCCATTCAGCTGCTATCATGTGGCCGAGTTCATAAAGTCAGTTTTGTCGTCACAATGTCACTTAATGTTATTGGACAGTAATGCAGCAACATTTCAGAAAGTAAATGTGATAGTGGAGCACAAAAAAGAAAAGCACAACAATGAATGAACAGTGGAACCAAGATCTACTAAGACATTTCCTATATTGACAGGATTTTTTGTAGACTCTTCTTCTGTTCTAGTGTTTTTTTTCCTAACAGTGTGATTAAAAATATGGGGGGCCCCAACAAACAGTAGCCTAGGGGCCCCTGACCACCTTAATCCGCCACTGAGCCTGACTATAAGTACACCAGAATGAACCACTGACATTAATCATAAAATCCAAAGATAGTCCTCTAAAATAAGGATAACATTTGTCAAGGCAGCCTCAGAGAGGGTAAGTATGACCACGACTACAGTGTGGGACACAAAGTAATCCAGTAGCTATGCTTCAGACATGTTGCTACCATAGTCTGGAATTCACATGCTTGCCATGTGGCTATACGTGGAACAGATATGCTAACTAGCCACTATAATATATCTTGTTACCTTGTCCGTAGTTTATGAGGGTCACAGCGAGGCTGTCTGAGGTTTATAATAACCGCCACATGGCAGGCTTCAAGTCAAAGGTGAAACTGCAAGGTGAAAAGTGATACATATGTATGTGCATTCACTACATTAGCTGTGAAAAGTCAAAATCATAAAAATATTTGTGAGCAAAGCACAAAACCAAACCCACAAGGCAATAACGTCCTCCGGAGAAGAACGGCAGCATCAAGTTGTTTCAGCAAGTGACGTTCAAGTGACAAAGTCCTCTAGCGGCCGTAGGAGTTATGACGCGAGCAAAGGATGAAGTCAGGTGATGTTGTTTTACAGGGACAAAGTCCATGTAGGGAGGAGGTCAGTGTGAATGGATGGGTCGACTGACCATTGGGCCATTGGCACAGGAGCCAATGTTTGCTTCCTGTGTCTAACTGACAGTTAACATTGTTTTGACTGCGGTCATTCCATAACTTTAACCACGTTTATTATTGTACCCCTGACGATGAGTTCCCTAACCTGACTCATTTTCCAACAAATCTTCCTTATTAAAATATAAAATATGT
The DNA here is from genome assembly GCF_963691815.1 of Echiichthys vipera. Taxonomy (NCBI): domain Eukaryota; kingdom Metazoa; phylum Chordata; class Actinopteri; order Perciformes; family Trachinidae; genus Echiichthys; species Echiichthys vipera. The sequence continues at coordinate 9,079,825 of NC_139828.1, forward strand.
TGTTCGTCTTGAAACATTGAAGCTTTTTGGGTTAAAATAAGCACTTTGTTAAGGTTAGGAGAGCTTCAACGTCATGGTTACAGTAATAAACACGTGGTTAAGGTTAAGGAATAATCGTGGTCATGCTTTGAAAGAAAACCCCAATGTTGACTCGTGGTTAGAAGCAGGAAACTAACAGCAGTCTCCCGTGTTCAAGTCCAATGTTTCGTTGACCTGTTCATTCATTCCCACCTCCTCCACCCTACTTCCACTTTCTTTTTCTGTCATCATAACTTCTATGAGTGCATGTTGTGCTTGGGCTGAAATCTTAACAAACCTGTTCATAAGCGTGGTCACATCATTACACAGCGTCAACATTTGACACAGACAAACAACGTCATCCTGCGCCTGAATAAAGGACTTCCTCACAAACCATCCACAAACTGAGCTCCACCTCTCCTCCACCATCTTCACCATTAGCACCAACTTTCCACAAGGCTGTGTACTGAGCCCACTGCTTTGTGCTTTATGTACCGATTACTTCAATCAGACCCACTCCAACACCATTATCAAATTTGCAGATGACACCACTATGGTCGGGTGGTGTTCAGTGAACAACATGGCAATGGACACCACTAAAAAACAGAAATCATTATTGACGTCGGGAAGCAAAGAGCGGACCCTGCCTCACTCTTCACTGTGTGAAGAGTGACTGTGTGGTAAAGGTTCCCACTTTAAAATGACTTTGAACTCATATCTCTGGGGACCTCCCCTGGTCTGCAAACACCACAGCGTTGTTAAGAAAGCACAGCAGCAACTACAGTACCTCAGCGTGGTCAACCCGTTTGCTCAGCTGCAGACAGGAGAGCTCTTCAGATGATCTTCAGCCCTTTGTCCTCCCTGAAAGACGTCTCTACCTCCTGCAGCCTTAGCAGCGCCCAAAACATTTTAAAGGACTTCCCGGACATCTCCTTCACCTGAAAAAAAAGGACCACCAGCCTTTCCCTGTGCCATAAGCACTCTCAAATCCTACAAACTACTACTGAAATACTCATGGTCAATATGTTGGCCATCTTTTTAAGAGCCAAGCTTTGGCGCCTTTTTGAACTAATTATCAAAAGTTAATTTATTAAAACGGCATTTACCAATGAAATGTTTACTTTTAATTTTCATCAATATAGTTTTTCTAGTGCCATAACTACATCCTAAAGAGTCTAATGTATATATTAATTTTGTATACTTTTAGTGCAATAATTAAATCCACATTCTATCCATATTTACATTTATTATAGAGCAAATTACATTGGATATATACATCTTACTTATTATGTTTGAACCAGTGGTGCCAGCTGTGGAACTTTATTTGCTTAAGTTGTCTTGTGAAGTCTTTCCTATGTCCTCTATTGCACTGATCAGGAGTGGCGCTCCTAATTTGGTTGTATTTTATAGGATGACAATAAAAGGCTACCATTCTTTTTATGTGTCATTCTAGAGGGCATGAAGAACATATTGTCGCTTTGGAGGACTTCTTGTTTCTATTACATTAGCTGTGAACCTGAAAATTGTAAGAAGATGTGTCAACAAAGCACAAAAACAAACCAAGAGCAAATGAAGAAGGACAACCAAGATATACTGTACCAGCGGAGCACTTTGAGGTGGATTACTTTAGCACTGTAGAGGAAATAATAAGTTCTAACCTTGCTCCCTCTGGCTCGAAAAAACGTGCTTTTTGAGGAGGTAAATTCCCATACCAGCCTTATGAAGCAGTGCCCCAATAAAATTTCCCGGCTTTTAAAATTCATACCGTGCTAACATGCCACTCAAAAGCACAAAAAGCTCTCTGAGTCCACCAGAACCGGGCCAGTTCACACTGGCCAGAGCTGAGGTCACTACTGCAGCATTTGCATTCTGCTGAAGCTAATCTGAGTTTCCTCTGTTAACTTTCTAAAATGGTTATTCACCTAATAAAACTCTGAGAACGGTTTGCTTTTTAAAGGTTAAGGATATTTTTTGTTATTTCAGAACATGCCAATCATGAGAGGGAATGGAATAAAGAACTCAGGTGATGAAAGCAAACAATTAAGTTTTCATTGTCAAACATCTTGAAATGATAATCAGGAGCCAAATGGTTGTGCGGTGAATTCCCTTTTGTTTAGGTGTGAGCGAGGACAAAATGTTATGTAACAAGATACAAAAAATAAAAATCTCGGAAACAAATGGATGCACTGCAGAGCGGGGAGAATAGTTGATAAGCCACACATTTGGAAGTCAGTGTTCATTCAGTGAAACCAAGGGGTTGTTTGTGTCCCCTCACCACATGCTTACCTTGAGCATTAGAGCATGCTGATACCACCACAGAGGCAGAAAAACAGCCTTTTAAAATGTAATCAGGACAGACACAGAATTCAAGAGACAAAAGGAGAAGAATGAAAAAAACTATTTGATTTACTAAACTAAACCTGCAAGCAGAGCCACATCTGCCCAGCAGATCAGCGTGAAAGCATTTGCTTCTGTCTATCCAGCTATTTCAGTGTATCAGAGAGTCAAAGTCGATATGGAAACCTATCAATGTTTTTTTAAAGCCAGGGGCATAAAAACTAACAAACATGAGGGTCAGCGGTCATAAAACCTATGTAATACATTTTTGGACAGTGGATCTTTTTATATGTGGAGCTGTTAGCCTTCTTTGCTAAATATATCAAAATGGCTGAAAAGAAATGTGCTGGTATGACAATAAAGACTTAAGGGGGGAGTCAAAAAAACCAGTGTGGACTGGAGTCGATACTGGACCATGTGCTGGGATTCTAGGCTCGTAAATTCAACGGTGTCTCTCCTAAAGTGCTAAGTGCTTGCACACACACACACACACACACTGAGGCTGCATAAGCTACTTTTTGTAACAGACCATGGCATTTATTCTTTCCCACTCAGAGATGAAATGTCAAGCAAACAACTGACGTTTTTAAAACATAACTTTTTACCCCTGATGGACGAGGTCTCTGTGACTTCACTGATTTTTTTTCTGAAGAGCCGAAACGAAGCTCAAAGGGGGCGGCTCACAGTGGCCATCTCCATCTTGGCAATGCCTGATGCCGCCTGCTAATTCTAAAGTGCAGTGTGGATGGAGCGGAGGAGGGCCGAATGAAGCCTACAGTCTTGTGTGACGGCAGCCATCTGTCACTCAAAGCTGCCAAGCAAAACATGTAAACATGTTTATTTCTGTTGTAAAGTTGCATTTTAAGATGAGGGTCTATAGGGATTGAATCACTTTTGGAGCCAGCCTCAAGTGTCCATTCGAGGAACAGCACTTTGTGGCACTTCAATGTCGACTTCATTTTTCAAACTCGGAGATTGCCGCTTTCTAACAAGGCAACATTAGCCTTATCCGATCCTAACTGTTGTACTGTTGTGCTGTCGTGTGTGCAAGTACATGCATGAAAGATGAAGATGATGTAAGAATGACTCAGTGATAAAGGCATGCTGTATGTGTTTGCATGGTATGTGTATACATTATAATCATATATCATTAAGATTGAAAAAAGAAATCGCTAACAAATTGCTGCATCAAAGTGTGTGTGTGTGTGTGTGTGTGTGTGTTTGTGTCTGTCTGAGTGATGTGTGAGAGGTGATGGAGCGAGTTAAAGTGAAGTTTTCTGGCTCGGCCGCTGGCGAACAGATGAATGCATGCCCTGATTTGTCACAGCTGGAGCTTGATTAGTATCCTCAACAGCGGCTGATTGTTGATGGATCAAGAGGAGAAGGGAGGACTGGAGGACGACGGAGGGGGAGGGAGGGGAATAAGATGAAGGATGAAAAGAGGTATGACAAAGGATGATGGATGGAGAGGGTATTTCGCAGTTTGGGTGGGGGGTTTTGCCGAAGTAAGAGGAGCAGCAGTGAGAAGAATGGCGGCAAGAAGAAACTGGATTCAGGAAAGCTTGCAAGAGAGGAAAGACCCCAGAAACCTGTAGTCCTTGTTTCAGCTCATGAAGAGGACAGAAGGCCTGTAACTAAAATGAACAAAGTGAAAAAATGGAGATAATAGAAAATAATGGAAACGGGAAGGTGTGTAATTAGGAGAGCCTTCATGCTGTGAAGGAGAAAAATGTGCACAGACTGTGTGTGCGTGTGCATACAGACGTAGGAATAACTGTAATGCACAGTTTTATAGAGCTAAATCCGATTTTGTACTGAAGGGTGTGACTTGATTTGATTCACTTTATTTTGTTCCTTTTTTTCCAATTTCAGTGCTGACAAAAACATAATTGTTAATGACATTTAACACTGAAAATACATTCACACCATGGAATATCTTATATTGGCTTCATGTATTATGTTATAATCAGCTGAAAGTAAGGCTTCTGAGGGAATAAGGAGGAAATGTAAGATGCATTTCTCGATAACTACTCATCCAAATACACTCTACATGATGCTTTCTGGGTCCTGAGCGACACATCTGCCATGACAGGGGTTGGGTTCCGTAGCAATGCTAGAATATATGCATAATTTGCTAACAGGTAGCTGTTTGGGACCAGGATATTCCCAGGAACAGAAGTTGCATTGCTGAATGTACTGCAAACTACAGAGGGAAGAGTGAATAGGGTTCCTTTCTCTCTCTGTACCCCACACGGTGTGTACATGACATATATTAATAAATCTGCCCTGTAGATCTCAAGAGCTCACACATAACACTGCACTTCCTTGGGTCTTTGTCCAAGTATGAGATTAAAACCGAAGGACAGAAAGAATTAGACTTCTGCCATTTTAGTTAGATGTCTTTTCTTCCTGTTTGTAGGACCTGTGAGGACCAGGAGCCAGTCAGACAGGAGCAGGAGAGTGGCCTTCAACGAGTTCACTGACACGCAGACAACAGGTATTGAATCCATCAGCCGCATTGTTAAGAACTGGTTGTACGGCAGGAGTCGAAGGGTGTGAGACGAACGAGATAAATGCACACGCGTGCTCTGAAAACAATGCAAAGTAAAGTTGTTTATTGACCTGCTGATTTTCTGACTTATCAACACGGTCAACAGTGGAAGCAGAAGTTTTAATGACGTAACATTAATTTTGTATTTGAAGAAAAGAACAGCAGTATTAGTTTGTCTCATAGCCTCCGTGCACCAACAGTCCACCAGAGAACTTGATGCATTACTTTGTGAAGAAAGTGAATCATCAGTTTGTTGCTAATACATTCTTTTGTTTCGAATTCCTCATATTTCTCCAGAGGAAATGCTCAGGTTTCAGAACACGTAGCACACTAAAAAACTAGACAATATGCCTCATCAGTCTAGCCAAAGAGGTTTGGAAAGAACCTGGACATTGCAAAGCTCCCTTGGGTGCATGAAGTCAGTTTCAAATTGTGGTAACAGATCTCCTCCTAAAGTTTGTAACCCATCCCTGCTGTTTTTTCTGCCTCTTGCCTTTTCTTGGTTCTGACCCATGCCTCCCCTCCATGTCAGACCAGCTCCAACACCCCCTCCCCCCCTTTCCTTATTACTGCTACCTGAGAATTGTTTTCTTACTTTTTTCCATTCTAACCCCTTCTTCCCTCCACTTGCCTCCAGGCGTGACAGAGTGGACGTCTTGGTTCAACATCGACCATCCTGGAGGGAATGGAGACTATGAGCGCCTGGAGGCGATACGTTTCTATTACAGGGAGAGGGTTTGTGTTCGGCCCACAGCCATGGAGGCTCGCACTACAGACTGGGTAGCGGCGGCAGACACCGGGGAAGTGGTTCACTCCAGTCTGGAGAAAGGCTTCTGGTGCATCAACAGGGAACAGCCCCAAGGCCGCATCTGCTCCAACTACCATGTCCGCTTTCAGTGTCCCCCAGGTAGCACTGATGACAGCAGCTCAGGGCTGCTCAAGCAGTCACTTCACAGATATGAACATTTGGCCAAACACCTGAACAAATACACATTTTCAAATGCATGCATGTAATCACTGGCTAGAGGGACGAATCACCCATTATAAATACTCTTAAATGATGTGTTTGCAACATCCTGTTCCTGATTGTGCTTGCCAACAGCAGCACATAATGCCAGCTTTCACACCCTGCTCTTTGATGTGTGTGTCTAGTGCAGAGCTACTGGACTGACTGGAGTGAGTGGGGTCCCTGTTCAACCACGGTTTGTAATGACGTAGGCATCCAAGTCCGCCAGCGCAAGTGTGTGAACACCCAGCCAATGCCTCTTCTGTTGGTGCCAGCGTGCCAGGGGCACCATTCAGAAAGAAGGGAGTGCTCCAACCCTCCATGTACAGGTGAGAATCACACCATTTTAGATTTCCCAATACCTTAAGTTACACAAGTAGATTAAAGTGCATGTGAAATAAGATCCAGATAGCTTCTCTATACTTGACCCTAACCTTTGACCTCCTTTGTGAAAGGTTAATAGAATAAAGAGTAAAATACCATATTGCTTTAAACAGCTATGTACAGTACAATACATCTTGTATATCATAGAACAATCAGATAAAATATCGACCTTGTATGAAATGCAAGAGATTGTTAAATCATAAACTTAAGTTCTGCTATTGATTCTGACATTGAAAATCATTTTCATTTGTATGGTTTCAGACAGCTACCCACAGAGCAGAACTCTTTAACCATTAGTTCAAGTGGTCTTGATTGTGCTGCTTGTAATCAACGATCTTTCAATTGCTGTTATTAATTCATTATTAATTAATTAAATCTTACTTTCTATGCCCACAATACTGTGTAACTGCACAGAGCCTGTGAATATTCTCATTTGTCCAGGTCATCGTTATCCCCAAACCCATTTCAGACAAAAGCAAATGGACTTGGTCTAGGAAACTGCACCATTTAACAACAAATAATTATAATCCTTTAGGTCGTCTATGCACAAGAGTTAACTCTCATTAGATTGCTGTATGAAGTTTGAATGGCAGAATTAATGAAGAGATTGACCACAAACATAGCATTACTTGCTATATTCAAAACTCACATAATTCCCATCTCCCTGTGCCTTCAGCCAAATGGAGTCTGTGGGGTCGGTGGGGAACGTGTTCAGCGACCTGTGGTGGAGGTCGCAGGATTAGGAGGAGGACCTGTGTGAGGACCTCAGAGACAGTTCAGTGTACTGGACGTCCTGTTGAAATACAGAAGTGTGGGAAGAGCCCATGCCCCGGTGAGTCTTCATGGTAAGAGCTGTGACAGCTTTCTTTGCAATGGTGTCTTTATCCGTCTGTGCTCACAAGTTTTTCTCCCAACAGCAAAATGTCAGCTTGTGTGCTCCGAGGGCCACCCCACTGAGGACTGCAGCCAGTGTACGTGTGACGACCACATGCTGCATGGAGAAGTCCACAGTGTGACGGGTGTCCCTGTGGCAGGAGCCTGGGTGGCACTGGCCAACCAGCCCAAGGTGATCCGTGCCCGTACAAATGCCAAAGGTCAGTTCAGGCTCACAGGGATCTGCTCCTCCAGCTCGACCTTGATCTTAATCAGGAAGGAAAAGTTTTCCCCGATCACCGTCTCCACCTCCAGTAACACCACAGGGTTGTCCTGGGTACGGGCTGTTCTTAAATCAGCCGGTGAGTGCTAATAAAATTTTCTTTTTTTTGTTGATGTCTGTTTCAATTGAACCGAACTGAATGAAAATATTGTTGGCTATTCCTTAATCATTTTCATATTCAAGTTAGAGTTTCCTGATACCCATTATTATTATTCCACAGAGCCAGTAATTACTAATACTTAATAAATACAGTGTATATAAATCATATTCTCAGACAGTAGAAAACAGAAAATTGACAACGCTACAACACAAACAGTCTGGGCTCTGTAAGACTTGTACTTGCATGGTTGCAATGAGACCAAATGAAAATAGGCCTGTGCTGCTTTCGAAAGAGTAATCCCCTTAACAATAATTTTTCAGAAGAACGGGCTGATTTGAGAAAAAAGTGTAACGCTTGACTGAATTTTATGAGGTCTCAAAACTCTGCTGGACCATTTACAACAGTCACATGAAGGTCTTGATGGTTTGTTTTTTTCCACTTTCCGCAGAAAAGCCATACATCGTGAAGCACCCCGAGGACAAAGTGCGTTATGAGGGTGGACGGGTGATGTTTTGCTGCAAGGCAACGGGATCGCCAACACCTGACAAATACTACTGGTGAGAAGCACACTAGGGTTGGCACATTATTAATCACAGAAACAGCTCGCAAGAGAGTAATTACTTTTACAATTTATATTTGGAGGTCCATAAAAATCCAATATCATTTCTTTTAAGTATCATTTATCAGGCACTTGGAAAACGTTTTAGTCTTCAACCGGCCCTGAGAAAAATGTCTCTTAAGATGCTAAATAATCCCTTATGTTTACCAGTTGCTGGGCAGGCAGCATACAGTCGGTTTATCAGAGCCTTTTTAGAGACACTAAAGGGGGAATTGGGTGATTTGCTCCATGCATTGGTTCATCACTACAAGCACCTCTTTCACATTAGTTATTAGGTCCATTGTTAATATAAATTGTTAATCAGTTCAGCATCGTTTTACACAGATTTTATAAAAACAATCTTTTTTAAAGAGAAAAGTTAAAAAAGATTGTCTTTATTTTGCTATTTCTATAACTATTTTTCAAGGTACCACAACGGGACTCTGCTGGACAGAAAGGTGTACAAGTATGAAGAGGACCTTGTACTGTGGGGCCTGAAGCCGGAGCAGTCAGGACAGTACTACTGTAAGACCAGCAGCTCTGCAGGCAGCATCAAGTCCTCTCCAGCCCTCCTCACTGTGATTGGTATGTATAAAAATAGTCTTGGCTCTCTTACTGAAAGCAAGATCACCGTAGATCTTAGGATGTTTCAACTTTGATAAATACCCATGGTTAAAGATACTGTCTGTTTGTCTTAAATGAATCCTCTGGTTTGAGGGCAGATTTGATGACACATATTAGTGCGAAATTGGAACAAAAAGAAAATCCTTTTCTGTTTTGGTTTGTTCTCACAGTCACAGAAACACAAAAGCTTCCTTCTAGTCAGTGGCACAGCAATGCGATGTAAACTGTAATTCATCATCATCAGCCTTGAGAGAAAATAATTGACTATGATGAAAGCGGCACACAGGGATTATAGCTCAGGATGGCTGCTATCCCAGTGCGTTCGCCAATGACGTGTTTAGTCAACGTTTTACACGGATTCAAGTAAAACCACTGACAAAAAGCAACCAACCACAATTTGTTTTACTGGATAAAGAGCAGCTGCCTCGGAGTTTGAATAAACACTTTAAGAGGAATGTCAGCACTAAGCTCCAACCAAGTCATCCATGAGCCATGACCATGCATAAAGAGCATTCAAACAAAACCACAGTGTCCTACAACTGAGAGAGGGGGAAAGTCAGTCAATAGACTGTCTGTCATTGGAAAAAACACATTACAGGCAGTGGAATTAGGAATATAAAAATATCAGTCTCGCACAATCTGGCTGTGCTTGCAGTACATTTTTATTATGTTGACATTGGTTGAAGCTACGGCTTCCTAGGCTAAGATGCTTTATTGTGTGAGAGATGGCTCTGGATACTGTAAAACCTCAAACCCAATTTCTCCAGAACATCCAGTGTTTAGGCAAAATCCAAGATTGTCAATAAATCCTGTTTCTTTTCTCTCTGAGTTAGACAAGTAATCTTTTCCACACCCGCATGGGAGAGCTACAGATTGGGCAACAACATTTTGGTATTCTCTTCTTAACTTTCTCTCATTTGTTTTTGTAAGTTGGGCTTGTACGAGTCGACCACTTCTGTTTCAGCAAACTTCAGATAACTGTGTAAAATTACCTCCGTAAACGTGATGAATGCCACCTGTGCGTAAATGAACGTCCTTGAGAATCATAAATTAGCATAAGTAATGCCCAAATATTACCATATAAGGCTGCGTCCTGGCTCATATACCCTATTGAAGTTTGGAGATCTATAAAGTAAAGTCAATCATTTCTACAGCATCAGCAGCAGAGTTAAGGGACCTGCTAAAGCCAAAGAATGGGAAAGATAATGAGTGCTGTTTAAGCCATGTCACATGAGGATCACTGAATTGAGAAGAGATGGATATGAAAATGACTTAAAAAACTAAAACTAAAAAGTCAATCAATGATGGGAGGGGTCCAATATTTAAGCCGTTTTGCACATCTCAGTTTGAGATGTTCATATTGATATTGTAGTGTTAACATCAACAACATCCATAGCCAATTTAAAATAATGATGTTATTTTATAGTATGGATTATATATTATAGTTCATATTGAAGAGTCAAACACTTCAATGTCAACATAGTTATGAAGTATAACTTATATTGGATTTTCAAACAGTTTTTGCTTTAAAGTAATGAAATATACAACCTGCTGAAAAACGTTGGTTTGCATAACAGCAACATTTCTTTTTAAATACGAGAAAAAAGCAATTTCTTGGCAATTTCGTTTAAATCACAAGTACAAGCCACTTAAGAACAAATCTGTACGTACAAGTGGTTCTTGCATGAGGCCCTTTGCTTGTTAGCCAGGCTGCAGGTTAATGAACAAGGTGATCATGGAAGACTGCCACGGACAAGTCCCTGCACTCTGCTGCTGATGCTGTTGCAAGACAACACCTTCATCCCTTTAACACAGCACAGTTTCTTCTCACATGATTTTCAATAAAATGTGTTAGCCACAGTTCATATAGGTGACTAAAACTTACATTATTTATCATTAAAGGAAACCCAAAGCCCTGTTGGTAAAGCCATCAGCAGTACAGTGATGGTATTTCATACAAATCACATCACTGCTCAATGTGTCTGCAATTTTCAACTTACTTTTGATTAAGACTGGGAGCTTAACAAGGACACTTGTCTGTAAACTCAGTTATGATATCATGCATACTGAGTATTCTGCCAATGTCTTGGTGAACTATAATTCTTTCTTTCCCACTCCCATCTGGATGGTTGGTAAATAAACGTTCTCTTCAACTTCATGTCTAATTACTCTTTCATGCACATTTCACCGTCCAACTTGGCCACTCACGGATACTTTCAGGCCATGCAGACATTGTGTGCGTGTATATAAATAAATGATGTGCCTCCATGTGTGAAAGCAGAAACATCATCTTTTGAATACTCAGTTGGCAAGTTCAAGATTATTCACTATACACTTGTCTTATTCCATACATGCAATGATATGCAACTATATATACATATATCCATATATCCAGTATCCACAATTTTACCAACAGTTCTGACAGGCTTTTGAAATCTTTCATGTTTTATGTATTAGATGACTAATCTTTTATATGTGTTGTGTCAACACTAGTCTAATGTACTTTTATTCCTAATTCACAGCAAAAGGAAAGCCAGCATGCGATTCCACCCCTGAGACGCACCTCATCAGACTGCCAATGGACTGTGTTCAACCCGGGACTGACTCCATGCACTACAACGCTGGCCGCTGCCCTCACAGCAAATGTGCTGGCTCCCTAGACTTTGATATGCGCTGCAGTGATGGAACTGGGTTCTGCTGTGGTGTCCAAAATATGGAAAGTCGAGTCATTGACTGTGGGAGCTACAGCCTTCCTATCCGTGCTGTGACAAAATGCGGCTGTCAGAAGTGTTTGCAGCCCATTGTGCTGGTTCGTGGCAGAGTGGTCACAGCTGACAATGATGAGCCTCTACGTTTTGGGCACATCTACATTGGTAAAGAGAGGGTGGGAACCACTGGATACCAAGGAGGTTTCACATTGCAAATTACTCCTGATACACAGAGATTAGTGGTAAATTTTGTTGACCCCACCCAGAAGTTTCTTGACACTCCTAAGGTGTTCATCCTTGATAAGAAAGGTGGGTCCATTTACCACGATGTGAAGGTGATGAGAAAAAAGACACCAATTGATATCAATGCAGGAGAAACCAACTCTATTATTCTGGGAGAAATTCAAGGGGAAGACCCCATTGGACAATTGGTTATTCCTCCCAACTCCTTCCACAAAGACAACGGAGAAATCTATGAGGGAACTGTGAAAGCCAGTGTCACATTCATTGACCCAAGAAATATCACCACGGCGGCCGCGACCCCTGGCGATCTCAACTTTGTGGACGATGAGGGTGACATGCTCCCTTTGAGGACCTATGGCATGTTCTCTGTGGATTTCAGAGATGAGACCAACAAGGAGGTACTTGGAGCTGGAGCTGTTCAAGTCCTTCTTGACACACAACATGTCAAAATGCAAGAGCACATTCCCAAAATGAAACTGTGGTCTTTAAACCCAGACACAGGAGTCTGGGAAGAGGAGAGTGACTTCTCCTATACCGCAACAACTACTGGTGGTCATGGGCGGAACAAACGAGAGGAGCGCACATTCCTCATAGGCAACATGGAGATCAGAGAACGTAGGCTTTTCAATTTAGACGTGCCTGAAAACAGACGCTGCTATGTCAAAGTCCGTGCCTATATGAGTGACAAGTTCATAGCTAGTGAACAGATGGAGGGTGTTGTGATCAGCTTGATAAACTTGGAACCCAAACCTGGTTATTCCTCTAATCCTAGGGCATGGGGACGCTTCGACAGTGTCATAACTGGATCCAACGGGGCCTGTTTACCAGCTTTCTGTGATGCCCAAAGGCCCGATGCTTACACAGCTTATGTCACAGCAATGATAGGTGGGGAAGAACTTGAGGCAGCTCCTTCCTCCCCAAAGATGAATCCAAACATCATTGGAGTGTCTCAGCCATATCTGGATAAAATAGACTACCAGCGCTCAGACCATGAGGATTCAGCTCTTAAGAAAACAGCATTCAGAATCAATTTGGCAAAGCCTAACCAAAATAATATTGATGAGACCAATGGACCAATATATCCATACAAGGATTTATTAGGTTGTGAAAATGCCCCTTTTAATGCAAATCATTTCAGGTTCTTCAGAGTGGAAAAGGACAAGTATGAATATAATGTTGTCCCTTTTGAGGAGAGTGATTTGACGACCTGGACAGGAGACTACCTGTCCTGGTGGCCTAATCCTCAGGAGTTCAGAGCATGTTTCATCAAGGTCAAGATCCATGGACAGAAGGAAGTGATGGTCAGGTCCAAGAATCTGGGAGGAACACACCGGGAAACAAAAGGCAAACTTTATGGCATTAGAGACATTCGCAGTACCCGGGACATGAGAGAGGCCAACACCTCCGCAGCCTGTGTAGAGTTCAAATGCAGCGGCATGTTGTTTGATCAAGCTGAGGTAGACAGATCCATCATATCAGTCCTTCCACAGGGGAACTGTCGCAGGACTGGAACCAACAGCCTCCTACAAGAGTATCTGATCAAACATCCACCCGTTGCTCAAAACAATGAGTCCCACGGATTCACAATGCTAGCCCCTGTTGATCCTTTGGGACACAACTATGGCATCTACACAGTCACAGACCAGAACCCAAGGGTGGCCAAGGAGATTGCTATAGGCCGCTGCTTTGATGGCACATCTGATGGCTTTTCCAGGGAGATGAAGTCAGACTCTGGAGTTGCACTGACCTTTAGCTGTCCAGAGAGGAAAATTAACAGAGAGAGCCTTTTCCAGCGTCTGCAGACCAACCCAGGTCAGACTCTGTCTCAGATGGGGAGGGACATGAGGGAGTTGGAGGGTTTGCAGGTGCAGAGATCAACCACCCAGGTGGTGGCCTATCCTTCAGAGCAGCAGGGCAGGACCCAGAGTCGCAGAGTCAGCTCTACAAACAGAAGGAGAGCTTCCATGCGCACACAGCAACGGCAATAAATATTCCAAGCTAGGTAGGTTAAGATAAGGTAATTTGAGGTGTCTTTATTTAAATTACAGTAATATCAGAATTATTTAAATGTCCTTTCCTTTTTCACTTCTAGGTTTTCTGTCGAGACTGATATGATGTCATCAAATCAAGGAAGAAAAAGTTCCCTGTCTGTTGATGAGTATTAACTCCATCATGATGATGGAAACCATAAAACTCAGGCAGACAGCAATTCAGCAAAAATCATAATTTACTTACCAGTATACTTACTTGAAGGGTTTGGTATATGCAGTTCTTGCTTTCCTCCTAAAAGACATGAATCATTTCGCTTTCTGTAACGTAATGACTGGCATTTTCTTAATTAGCTTTGGTCTAACTGTTTGTATGAATAGACTATATTCATGTTTGGGAATGTAACTAATTTGTGGCATTCCACTTTCCGTGTGGTGTTTTTTTTTTTTTTGCATATGTCTCTCAACGCATGAGGTGAAACCAAACCTATAAATACTACGCCAGGCCTCAAACACTTCATAATTGACGGTTTCTTTCCACTGAACTTCCCTTCAAGATCAGAAATAAACCATCTTGAGGTCATTGATGTCCGCAGCAGACATTGAATCCTCATATCTTCTACAAACAGAGAAAGTTTCTCCACTTAAGGGGAGGCAAAAGAGACATATGCAGCCTGGTGAGGCATGCCACCCAGGGAGGATGTTTTCAGTCATGCTTCTTAATGTTTTTCATTAGCATGCCACATTGCCAACTGTGATTCAGCCAAACGTCCTTTCACACATACTTAGAATGTGCAAGATGAGGGCCCCGCCAACGCAAGCATGGATCTCACTAGTGGCAGACCGTTTAAAAGGACGATGGTGGATTGAAATATGACATAATTTCCTTTTGTCCTCTGCACATTCCAAACTAGCATCACCAAAGAAAACATTATTTAAATAAATATTCCCAAATATCTCATCATTACACCATTACAGAAGCTGGTTCAGGGTCTAAATTGACTTTTTTGATATTGTTGTTGGGTAATGTGCTTGTGAGCTGCCGTTGTATCTTGAAGTGCAATAACTATATAATTTAACTTAAGAATTCTTAAAGATCAGCATGTAACAAAGTATTGCAGTACACACAAAAAGTGCTGCTGGTGAAAGAAGAACTCGTTCAGTACGTGTGGCACAAAGCGTGGTTAAGGTGTCTGCATGAGATCTTGCACAGGACTCATTCAAAGCAAATAATTGAACTGCTATGTAATCATTCTTCAACTCTCTGAACTGTGTAGAATCTATTAACCTTTTCATACTTTGCTGCATGACTCAGTAGATTTTACAATTTGTACACCACCGCAATTATCTTTTCAACTTCAGAGAGCAATCCTCTCAGGGGGAGTTAAAACTCTGTGGAGCCTTTTTTCCCATTAATAAAACCCACTGTAGGATTTTTACACGAGCGATAATTAAAGTGATACTTTCAATTTCTAACCACATTTTCATAAATCCTGTCATTGTAACACTATAAGCAAATTTACTGTATACATCTTGATACTATAGCTATTGAGACAGATTATTAGAGTCATAACCAAGATTAGGATCATTAAATTGAAGTTGGGGATAGGAAGGAACTTTTTAGAGAAGAACCACATTTGTTAATCTGCCAAACGAGCACTCGCAGGCCCATGGGAAAAGCTCTTCAAGCTGAACTAAACCATATAGAGGCGGCGGTGGTCCATGGAGGAACCAGGAGAGGCTGGCAAGTAAACAAGCCTGCTGTTAATTAGAAAATAAATTACATATTCAGTTTGACCCAGACTTTCACAAACAGTCAAACAAGTTATTTCCAGCATACACAGGATGAAGTTTAGTCATGAACCAGATAGTGGGCCCAAGAGGGTTATGGTCAAACATACTGTATATACCATTTATTGACACCTAGCCCACTATACAGGCAACTCAATTTAAGCCTGATTCAAGTTTTATTCTGAATGTGCAACAGATGTATAAATGAAAACCATACATTGCAACCCTACACTTGTACTTGGCCCCGCATAAAAAACAATCTCTTTCCATTATGCACTATGAGCAGCACCCTCCGGAGAACACTCAAAAACACAGTAATAAAGGGTGACAACACACAGTACCTTCAACATTATTACTGACCTCTCTAATCACAGGAGTGCGGGCCGTCCACAACTCAACAGTTCAGATCTCCAGATGAAAACAAACATCTCCCCGCAGCAGACGTAGAATCCACCCTGTAAAAAAAAAAAAGGATGATTGAATCCAGGTGTGGATAGAGATAAGTCTTATAAAAATGCAATGGTTGTGTGAGGTCAGCTGAGGAGGCCCAGCAGCTGTAGAGCAACTGAAGGAAATGTTAGACCAAAGACATCAAGAGTAAGACACGAGTGAGATTATCTAGTGATGGATTTAATCATTTTTGGGGAACTGTTTGGTAAACGGAAAAAAGGAAGGGAAAATATTAGTGGTCTTTGGCCTCACAGTCCATCACTTACAGAATCTCAGGGTTGGAAAGTGGTTGCACATGTAAGAATGCAGGTTTTTCGAGGAGAAAGCTTTGACAGGGGAATTGGCTTATTCATGAGGAGAACTTATCAGAGGAGCTTGAAGGACAAGGTAACAATAATAGACTGAGTAAACCTTTATGTAAGTCGTTGCATGGGAAAGTAATGGCTCTCCAAAAGGTTACTTTGTCTTCCGGAGAACTTCAAAGGACATCTAAGAACCTCTGTATTGTTTGGTTTAATGACTTCAGGAAAAGTTTCCAAAGTCTTTAGGATCAAATAAAGGGAGTTTAAGCTTGAATGCAACAGATAAAACATATTGCATGGAAAGATTTTTATCTCATTAAATTGGCAGTAGCGGTAGCAGCCGTTTCATTTTACGGGGATGTTAATATCAGGAACATGGCTTGAAGGAGTTTTAGATATTTTTGTTTTACACCTTTAACGGATAGTTTGACATTTTGGAAAATTAGCTTATTCCTTCTCTTGCAGAAGTTAGATGAGATGAAAGACCTGATTTCTGCAAATAAATTAACAAGTGCATAAGAACGTCAAACTATTCCTTAAAAGCAAACAGTATACTATTGTTACAGAAGTAGCCGTACTAAAGTCTTGCATGCACGCTAAACTTGGGTTGTTTTTTTGTAGAAAAGAATCTCAATCTACCAGAAACCACCAAGAATGTATCTGTAATTTATGCATGAACACATTCATCCATTCACTCATCAGTGCAGTCCAGCTGGTCTCCAGTAGATCATAATTTATTCAGGAGGTCATCCTCTAACCTTGCCACCACTTTCTGAAGTCTACAAAGAGAGTTGTATAATAATACTCTGTAAACACGTATTGCATGGTGATGCCAATCTCCTTTCTCTCTGAATTGGGTTTTTATGTGTAAATTGTTTATTGTATGAAATGTACTATTATTGTACGAACAAGAAACTGTAAATAAATGATTTTGTGTAAACCTTAAGATTCATACTCTTTTCTCAGTCGTTTTATGAATCAGGACGCACTGAAAAAGCATTAAAAGTTAAATAATTCCACATTTCTGAAGACAAGAAAAAAGAAGTCTTTTACCAGTGTTACCAGTGCTAACATACATAATTTAATTTGTGAGTTAAACAATATAATGCATGTCAGCTGTACTAAAACAAATGTGTGAAAAAAGGTACATTTTTAAAACAAAAAACAAAAAAAGAGCAGCTTAAAGTACAAGTGATACGTTTAAATTAAATGTGTTTAAGTTTACAGTGTATGTAGTCTGCAGACAATTTTAATAGATACATAATTCACCAACAAGAAACAAATGCATTGAAATTAGCACATGAAATAACTTCAAGGAAACATATAGCAACAGGCTGACATGAATGCTGATTCTCTCAGTGAGACTCACAAGATGTAAGGTCAACATATAAAAATGTAACCTGCGTAAAATCCTAAATGTTCACTTGCACTTTTCTACAGACACACGATAGCTGCATCTCCATTGTGTATGCCCATTATCCCTCCAGGTGGTGAGTTATAACACTCAGAAAAACATCTGGCGCACCCAAGAGACATTTTTATCCAGTGGAATTATTATTGTAATAAAGTTGCACAGCAGGCATCACAGCAGGAGGGAAAATGAGAGTGTTGAGCCACACTGTCACTGACACCTTCTTGACTGGGCTCTGCACCTCTGCCAGAAAATGGAACTGACAGAAAATAAAGTGAATGACTGCTCTCACCATAACGAAAACACACTCACATCAGTGCGCACACACACACACACACACACGCACGCACGCACACACACACACACACACACACAGAGACACACACACAGACACACAGAGCTACAAAAACAAATTTTTCTTCAGTCAATGGTGCATTTCAGGTCGTGAACTTTCCTCCGGCGCCTTGCTAACCATTTCTTTTGAGTCCCATGCGTCAGTAACAGACGAACCTGTGTGTGTACAGGCTAGGAACAGAGAGAAATGCTGATGGAGACGTCTTAACACCGGGACTGTCACCAATCATAAATGCAGTGCCCTTCATGTGTGTTCTACTTGCTGGAACTCTTATTTGGGTTAAAAGAAAAAACGGTCCAGAAATATAAATTCTGAAAGGGAGTTTCTTCTGCGTGACATCACTGGAATAAGTGTCTAAATTTATCCAAAGGTCACAACTCAGTAAGCGTGACTGCTCGTCTGTGAGTTTCAGAGTTTGAGGCCTCAGGTGACGCCTGTTGAAGACATAAAAGAGGATAATTGGTTGTAATGACCACAAGACGGTTTAATTTAGTAACGCTGACAGAAGCTGTCATCACACTTTTACTTTACATGGTTATACATATTCTTCCACTGAAATGAGTGGAAGCTTTATACTCATAAAAGACCTGTGTTACTTACTGGAACGCACTGGCAGTCAGTTATGACTCAAGATTACAAACATACCACAACTGATAATTCAAATCTACATATTTTGTCAAAAGAAATCAACATGATAATCTTTGTTTTTGACTCAACTGCACTATTCATGTTGTCCATGTGAACAGCATTTAGAAATGACTGCATGTTGCATATTTTTGAATGTCTCCTACCACCTGTAACATGACACAAAGGCTTCATTTCTGCACGGGAATTCATCCCCACACTGCAATCATGGTTGGATTTTTGAAAATTAATAATTTGGGATTTAAATTAGAGGAAACATTTAGGAGACTTTTTTCAGTATGCCAAAACAGAAATGACGATTATAGCTAGTGCATAAAAGCACAACAAGACAAGAAATTAGATGAAAATGTTTAAGATTTTCAGATGCACTTTGTTGGTTAGTGGGTTTTAACAAAATATGTAATGGATTACATATCCGCCCCAAATTCTGGGCGACACGGTTGCATGTTCTCCCCGTGTCTGCGTGGGTTTTCTCCGGGTTCTCCGGTTTCCTCCCACAATCCAAAGACATGCTTGTGTTAGGTTCATTGATGACTCTAAAATTGCCTGTAGGTGTGAATGGTTGTCTGTCTCTGTTTGTCTCTATGTGCCCTGCGATAGACTGGCGTCCTGTCCAGGGTGTACCCCTCCTCACACCCGATGTCAGCTGGGATCGGCTCCAGCACCCCCGCGACCCCGACAGGGACAAGTGGTTGAAGATGAATGAATGAATGAAATATGCAAATTCTATTGCTCAAATGAAAAGAAACAACAACCTTCAATACATATGTCACTAATATTACCATCAGAAATAATAATATTATGTTTTTCATGTTGGATGTTTGCTACTGTCTGATGTCTTATCAAGGTCGTTCAGTGCGTGTGATGAGTCTCTACCTGGAATGGCAGCAAGACAAACTCTGAAACATTTTCATGATGTCATGTCCTCTTCAAACAATCCTCTTGATATCGCCCTGAGCTCACGGCAATCAAAGGAGAAACGGTCTGTGAAAATGACAGATAAGGCTTAGGAATGCTTCAGATGGCTTGGGTTTGTGGAACAAGTCTTATAAATAGACCTGTGCAGCAGTCTCACGAAGGGCGGGAGGATGAGGCAGTCGTGCTGAGGTTGTTCAACTTCTGATCCGCAGGAAAAGGCTCTAAGGAGAGGTGACTGGCGTGTTTCACATACAAGTTGCCATCCTCCAGCTTCACTTCATACACTTGTTGCTGTAAAAATCGAAACAAGAAGACATAAGTGCTACTGTATAAGGTCAAGTGCAAGTGCCCTGATGATGAAACCTTAACTCATGTTTTATGGTACTGCCCTAAGTCACAGGACTTTTGGTAATCAATTCACAAACGTATCCAGAACACTGTTGGCCAGGATGTTCCCTTTTGCATTCCTCTATTCCTGTTGGGGGATCCGTCCACCATGAGTAACATAACTTCTATACATACTGAATGGGTCCACATCGCTATCATGTTGGGTAAGAGACTGTTCAATAATGGAAGTCAGCTCATGCACCATCAGTCCCAGACTGGCAGAATCTGCTTGGTGCGGTGGCAGCATGTCTTTGCTGGGTAGGATGGAACGGTATTATTTGAAACGGGAAATATGTCTTTACTACATTAATGGCCCTTAAAGACAAACAAAGGGCTTAAATACCTTGCATTTGTTGCATTGTAATTGTTATGCTTTTGCTAGTTGATTGTCTTATATGTGTGTATATTGTCCTTTAATGTCCTTGTTTCATATTTGTTTGCATTCAAAATGTAATAAACGGTTAATCGTAAACCCAGGACGTGCAGGACGAAACACACTATCGTGAGCTCACAGTGTATTTCATGTCACTTTTCACAAGTTCAAAATGTTGAAAATCCTTCTCTGTAAACTCAGGAGAGTATTTGTTTTTATATTTCTCGTTCTGCCTGACAGTTGACATCACAGTGATGTGCACGGGAAATTACAGTTTATAACAATGATTAATGGAAAAGAGGATGTGATGTTTATGGAAAGTGAAGCTCTTGTTTGGACTGTTCATTGCATGCAAACAACAGAGCAGGGGGAAGGAAAGTTGCTTCACAGAACAAAAGGGGAATATAATCTGGACTCTGACTCATGAGTTTTGATTTCTCATACCGTGTCAATCAGCGATAATTTCTAAATCTAATAGAAGTGGATGATCTGTCAACACATTGCTGCAAATGTTCATGTCAGTGTCCAGGTGTAGTCTGTAAGTGAAGCTAGGGATGCAATGAAGTTTTAATGTGAGCTGTAGCCTAGTTGTATTCATGTTTAGAGGTTCGACACTGAGTACTTGATATAATGGACATCTTTTGAGGTCTTTATGATGTTTTTCACTACTGTATTTTACATTTTATATGATGTATTTGTATACTGGGACATACTGGGACAGGACTGTTTTGTTAACAAGATAATACAGTCAGGACTTATGTCATCACTGACCTGTAAGGAGGTCCCGGACTTCCCAGTTCTGAGGTCAAAGTCATAGTCGTGCCAGGGACAGAAGACCTGCAGGACTCCATCAGCCTCCTCAATGTCCCCCTCACACAGAGGACCACCTGGGAAACACAGGAAATGGTTAATAGCTTCGTCCTTTCAAAACAAATCCATTTTGCTCTTTTCCTTTCTAGGAACGTGTGATTTTGGAGACTTGGTTACACGATGTGAAACTGATAAAGCTCCGTGACAGCAGGGGGCTCTCATATATACTGTCCACTACCACTCGAAGGATAAATAAACCAGATGCTCATGTTTTGATAGAGGTGCATGTATTTACATTACATTATGTCGAATACGCGTATTATGAAATTGCATTATTCTGCCTTTAGAGAGAAGCTAAAGGGTTAACAGGAGCGATGGATGCGTTGAGGCTTTACCGGAATGTGCACAGCGAGCATCCATGGCAAAAAACTCCCCCTTCACGTAGAAGAGGCAGACATCAGAGTCGTGGCCGAGGGAGGAGTACATCAGACGGCAGCGCTTCTTGGAGAGCGCCGCGGCCGGGCCTATGAGTCTCCATGAAACGCCTTCCGTGTTTCCCTCCTCGTCCGCGGGGCCAGAAGCCATAAAGGACGGCGAAGTAAAAACTGCTTTTCTAATTAACGCTACTACACGGCTGCTTTTTCCACCGGCGCAAATCCATTTGGCAGTTCGCTCGGTGAAAAAGATTCCATATTAACCACCAGGCCGAGCCTCTACGACTATCAGCCGTGCGCTCTGAACTGCCTCCATCCGGGCTGCGGTCTGCCAGAGCCGTCACGCCGAGGCACTCTGTGCGCTGGAGCGTGTAAGCTACATGTGAATTAATAATGAACGGGCAGCACAGATATCCCTCACAAACCTTACATATTAGTATGCTATTTGTTGATCAGTTTCACACATACAGCTGCTCTGACAAGATTCCAGGCAGGAAAACAAACTTGCAAAAAAAAAAGGGCCTTTCAAGTTGAACCTAATGCTTATTGAGTGGACTGCTGTCCATGTTTCATTACGAATGCACTCAGACAAGCCTGTACTGTTCTAGATGAGTAGGGTCAGTCTATTATATGTTCAAACATGCAACTCTGCAAATGTACCAATTGGGGCGGCAGTAGCTCAGCCCATAGGTGACTTGACTGGGAACCGTAGGGCTGCTGGTTCAAGTCCCTGTGTGGACCATGTATGGAGTGTGGACTGGTGGTTGGAGAGGTGCTAGTTCATCTCCTGAGCACTGCCAAGGTGCTGCTGAGCAAGGTATCGAATTCCCAACTGCACCGGTCACTGGCTGCCCCCTCACTCTTACATCTCTCCTTAATTGCATGTATATAGGTCCTGTCTGTGCATATGTGTGTTTCGGGCCAGTGTGTGTAACATGTATAATAACAGAGTGAAAAAATTCAATTTCCCCGTTGCGGGATAAATAAAGTAATTCTTCTTCTTCTTCTACCAGTTCTCCATGGCATTATTGGTGGACCAATTGAGTTAATTGAGAGCACTTTAATACACAGAGTATTGGACTCCTTCCCAAAGAATGTGAAAATGTGGAACATTTCTTTTTATGTACTGTGCAAAAAGTTCAAACCAATTTCTTAATTATCAGTTATAAAGCCTGTTATTGTTCTTCCATGGCAGACTCCATACAGTGCACAGTGCCTCAGACAGGTATTTGGCTGATCCCTTCAGGTTGAGTTTTCCACAGTGCAGGTTCTTAACATTATTACAAATTATTTGTGAACTCTGTTTTAGTTGTCGAGCTTGCACAATAAGTAATGTTGAAAAACAATCCATTTTAGTCAGAAGTTCAACAAATAAAAGTCGGTAGAAAAAAAATATCCTCAGAAAGATAGGTCTAAAAACAGGATCTGCTACTTCTGTCTGCATGAGTTCAACCTCAATGGGAACTTATGTATTGTGAATAAGCCATCTGTCTATGATCAGAGATTAATGATTCATAATTATCACCAATGTATAAAACTGACCTTTCTAGTAGCATTAAAGTTGAGATTTTGTCACCTACAAATGTGTTCCAATTGGCATATTGCAAAAAAAAAATCTGTATTTCCTTAGCTTTTATTCACTTTGTCTCCATCACTTTATTGTACCAGTAATAATGCTCCTGGCAGTTTAGCTGAGAAGTAATGTGAATTACTGTCTCGAGTGATGCATAACAGAGGCTACTTGTTCTGATTCCTGACTCTGAGAAATTGACTCATGTAAAGCTGCAGCATGAGCGCAGAGGAGAGCAGTGAAAACGTGTCATGGGCAAGAAGAAAGTGTACTGCGTCTTGTCAGAAGTTGGATCCTGATGTGAGTAAATGTGATGTAAAATCGCTGAAGAATAAGGAGAGCCAGTGTAAAGAAACCTGAGCTAAGTGACTGAATTCCCCAATATGTGCTCGAGGCTAACGGCCCTAACAGATTGACAGGTTATCATCATTATAACTCGCTCTTTAGCATATGTCTCCACCTGTGAAACCTTAAGATGTATGATTAAGTGTGAATGCTCAAGCCACATATTCACAAAATACTTTTACATGCTAACAGTTTGGATTCAAATCTGAGGCCCTGTTCAGACCTGGCATTATCATGCATCTTTGTTTGATCTGATTATAAGTATACAGCTACGCCAGTTCACACCTGGCATTAGGATGTGTCTC
The DNA here is from genome assembly GCF_963691815.1 of Echiichthys vipera. Taxonomy (NCBI): domain Eukaryota; kingdom Metazoa; phylum Chordata; class Actinopteri; order Perciformes; family Trachinidae; genus Echiichthys; species Echiichthys vipera. The sequence continues at coordinate 9,103,634 of NC_139828.1, forward strand.
ACATGCATCTTGAGTGAAAACTTGTGATTGGATCTCACTTACCTGCTCTATATGCAAATAAAACACATAATAATTTCCACTCCACTGCCTTTGCCAGGCAACAACAATAACATCCACAACATAAGGTTCTGTGACATGAGAAATGCTTTCATAATACGAATGTTTAGAAATACATTACGCCACTGAAGAAATCCATGGCACATTATTATGAATGCACCCTTCAAAGCATTAAAGCACTTGGATTTGCCAGGTGACCATGGTTGCACAAGGTCCAGGAAACTCGATTTGTTCAGGTCCTGAACAGGCCTGACCAATTGGCTATCCTAACCCTAACCGCTCGATGTCAACGCCATACCTCATCCATCTCCCTAACCACGCACTCAGCTGCTACACGTTTCTTGCAACAACAAAAAAAAGCATATTCCAGGCAAACCAAACCACCTGAGATGTTTGACGTTGATTTTTACTTATTTAACATTGTAAACATCCCTGCTCTACACTTTGGCTCTACCTTGAACATAGCTCAGCATAATTGTATACAACTGACATACTTTATTATTATTATTTATTTTTATTATTATTTTATTTTGTGCTAAGTCATCACTACCTTATACAGTATGCTTTCACTGTGTGTATTAATCATATATATCGTATATATAAAAACAGTGCCCTAAGGAAGCACATACATGCATCTTTTTCAGTCAGTACTTACGAAATGTTCAGGTAGAGGAACAAATTAGCTTTTATTCAATTCATTGTAGCCTTTCTGTGGAAATACCCAGAATGAAACCAAAAATAACCAGCAGTCATAAAACACAGCTGGGAACACTTTGGCGTGCTGATTAGCACAGGTAGGCTTGAATCATGTAGCCTCCACTCATACATCAAGGTTTGATTGGAAAATCACCAAAGGTGTTTATTTCCAACAATGGGGCCAAGTATAACTAATTAGAAGGTGGGGTCGGGAGGTCATGAAACGGGTCCAAGAGGATTTCAGCCAAAAAGGTGAACAGTGAAGTGGGCAGTATGCAGGTTTGAGGTGGCACTGACAGGCATTACCAACAGCTCTGCTTTGGCATACAGAAAGGTGAGAAAATGGCCAGGCACACGCTGTGAATCAAATTAAATGAGCTCCAAACGAAGGCAGGTTTTTAGAGAAAAAAAGTAATTACAGGCATCAAAATGATGTAGTGCGGAAAATTTGAATCAGTAGGCTGGATGGGATTAGTAAACAAACGTGCAGACAGTGAGACACAGGCCAAAATGATGATAGCATTGTCCATGAATTTCTTTGACTTCTCGTTGCAGTACTATGACCACTTGACAGTGTTACTACTGGTAGAAGGCAACATTTGGTGTAGAGAAAGTTTGGCTCAGCTGATATACTAGACTGTGAGGGGAGTCCAAACCCATCTATCATTAGCCCCGTCTTGTCCACAACCCAGCAACCACCCTCAAATGTCTGCTGATTCATCTGCCAAGGATGGATGGAAGACAAACTCTCCAGCCAACAGGGTTTTTTCATTAGCTAAGCAAGTGTTTCAGCCAAGTTCAAAACACCACTACCTGCTTTCTTTGCTTCTTCTTCTTCATCAAAGTGGGATTTAAAGCTCCCACAAGGAGCTGATATAAGGATAACTCTATTGTTTCCGTGGTACTTGATGTCTTCTATAACTGTGGAATGTGACTAGCCATAATGTCATTATGTCACTTCAAATGTAGACTGGCTTACTGGATGAACAGTGCTGGGATAAAGCCTGATGTCTGCCGCTGTATCAGATATCAGGCTTTATCCCAGCACTGTTCATCCCCTTTGACTATCTCCGGTATCAGGCGTAGCACCACTCAAGACAATTGTGACTGGTTTAAAGGAATACAAACAAACCAAAGCATTTCTCCGCTATTCGAATCAGAATAATAAGACGGTGTAGCAAGACCTTACTCCAGCGCTGGAGTATGGACTGGCAATTCAAGACTACATCAAATGCAAATCCAGACTCAACTTTGATGTTTGGTGGACAGGAAACTGAACCCACAACTCACTCTTGGGCCAAATCCCAATGTCTGCCCTCAAAGACCTGCATTCCTAATAAGCCCTGAGGCTCTGCGTGGTCCCACTGTGGAAACGATAAGTGGTTGAGGGCCATTTAATAATAATTTGAGCTCTTTAATGCACATTTTATATATATAAGTCGCAATGCAGCTGTTTTTTTCTGGAGGGAATCGTCCACAACTTTACATATAATACATAGCAGCAAGTACCGTCTAGTTCTTAATTTTCTGAAAGCTCAATCCTGCTTTATATTCATCAGCTCTGATCAAACAACAGTACTAATCATCATTAATAATTGTATTTATTATTTATTTAAAACACATCGAGGGAGAATCCACAGTACGTATAATAAATATGCAATATGAATTGCAACAAAAATCAAATAACATTAAAAGACCAATACATGGCTATATCGATAAAAAAAAATCAATAAAATGAACAATTCAATTTTGTAATTGTCTCAGCCACATTAATAAAGTCCAGTTAAAATGTTATCTAAGCATATTCCAAGCATGTGGGCACAGTAACAAAAAGCAGATCTTCCCATAACTTTATGAATTTCTGGCACCTGCAGGGTGAGCCGTGTCTGTGAGCAGGTTCAATTGCTATTACCCTTCCAAAAAAAAGTAGTGCTGAGGGATAAAGGGGCAGCTTTAAAAAAGATAGCTGACCCTTACTCACTTAAAGAGCGGGCAAGCCAGGTTTGAGGCCTCTCCGTGATGAATCTTAAGTCTTAGTGATATACTGCATCTAAAAGGCTTGAGAGGGGAACTGGCCACCTGCCAATAAATAACATTATATTTTATCAAGAAAGTAAGTAAGTGTATACGTATAAGCTTTTAAAATGTCAGTGCTAGGGCTTAGGTTGAAGTTAGGACTGGGCCTCCTGTATTACAGCTGGACTCCCACCTCCTCAAAAATAATATCAGATCCTGAGGAAGAGAGAACACTGATTAGGGTCAACCGCAGTCCAGATCTAGTCTTAAGTCCAGGGGGACAATACAATAAAATCACCAAATAATAAGAAAACAGTCTAAAGTCTTTTGAGGGAGGCCACACAAATCCTGAAATAACTGCGGTGGGATATTGGATCATTTGTCAAGAAGGAAATCCTACCGGTTCAGTGAGGAATGGAATGGAGGCAACTCCGCACTCTCTTCCCGATCTCATAAAGGTTCAATGATGTTTGGATCTGGTTGGTGGGGAGGCCACGGAAGGATCGTATTCTTAATAGTGTTCATGAGACCACTCTTTGATTTGTTTAGCAGTGTTTATGGGCACATCAGGATCTTGGAATACAGGATCATGGTTTAGGAATAGCGTTTGCACCACCTGGACCTGTAAAAAATCTCTCATTCTTTGACTGTTATATGACCATGCAGAGCAATAATCAGATCTAATGACAGAAGATGGCTGCTTACACCATTACAGAGCCACAGTATTAAAATGTTGGCAGCAGTCAATGCAGACTGAAGGCATCCTTTGGCTTTTTCCAAACACAAAGCTGCATGAGCAAAGGAAAAAGGACGGTTGGCGAGGTGACTCATCCGACCAAATTTTGGTCTTCAGTTACAGAAACTTGCAGAAAACAGGAATGTCAGACCTCCTGCTGCTAATTGGCAATCAACTTAATATTTGACATATGTGTCGGCGGACTTGTTATTGTGATTTAGCTACTTCAAAGTCAGTAGCTGCTTCAAGGTCAGCCATTCTTTATGCGGCGTGGTTATTTTTCCTTCCTCTCTCCTTCAAGATTATTTGTCTGGATCAAAATTTAAAAAGAAATGAGAAACATCAACTTTGAAATGTTGATTAATGACCTTGTTTGCCTCTCTTGAGATTGGACTTTGTGATTTAAATCACATTGGTGTGATCGATGGTGCTGAAATGTAACACAGACACCTTCTACTCTGTCCACATTTTCACTACTTTCTCAACGTGTCAACACACATCTCTCTACAAACTTACTTTGACATCCTTGATGTTCTTTAACGATGCTATTTTTCAAGTATAAAGTTTGGTGCTGACATTTAGATAAAGCAGGCTGTTTTCCTGAAAATGTAATCTGACCGAATGAATGTGATCTGAAGTTATGTTCTACAGCACAACTTCCTTGTGTGAAATATGAGCTAACGTTCTGTCAATTTGGCGGATAGAGAGCAAGATTGAGACCTATTTTCAAAATGGTATCACTCAGTAGTGCACCTTGTTTGACCTGCAAGCATCTTAAACATTAGAATGTTTTTCTCCAACCAATTTGTCGAGGAAATACATCATTTAACTGTACCCATGAGACAGCAAGGGCATGACATCGAGACGCTGAGTCACACTCTGTAAAGTCTGCCCCCCGTCTCCCCTGCGTACATGTCTGCAGGAGAGATCAGACTACGCTACATTCCTTCCTTCATGTCCTCAGTCTTGATTATATCCAGACACAATATGGCTTGTTCTTTAAAGTTCTCAGCTTAACAAACAGACTGTTAGGGAAGGTAGTGTCTGAATAGTGAAGGCAGGAGTTTACTATCTGAAAATGCAGATGTGTAGTTGCTGTTGGTGATGCATTGTGGGGTTTTTTCAGGAAGCTCAGAATTGGTTCATGGTATGTGGCTAAAAGGCCATATGACACAACTATACTACACACTACTTACATTGTTGAGCTGTATAATATATCTGTATAATGTAAGTGGAAAACACATACCTGTATGTAGTGTTTATACAATGTAAACCACTTTCCTTACCTCATGAAATATATTACTGTCTGCAGCCCTCTGCCAATTGGCAGTAAATAGAAAGTACTGCTGAGGCTGATGGGAACGCCATAGTTTTGTAGGTATTTGGTCATAGAAAAACAAAAAAAATCAAACTGCAGCTGGCCATTCTAGATGAAAAGTCTGGCGATCGCTGTCATTAGCATCCATTCACTGGGCACCGTGGATATCACATTTAGTGGAAATCCAGCAAATAATTGAGGAGACATTTCACTCAAAAGCAGAAATATCATGATAGTGCCAGAGCAAAGGTCAGGGGATCACCAAAGTCATTAGGATTCAGCTTTTGTTGATCATGATGCTCCTTATGAAAGTTCAAGGCTTGTTAAGAGTTGTTTAGATATTTAACTCTGCCAGTTGTAGAGCCGGGTATTAGCATGGCTAATGGGAAATAATACTGCCTCATCTAGCCTGATGAATGAAGAAATGACCACATGTGTCTGCATCGAACACATCTGACAACTAGGTAGCAGGTAGTAAAGGAGTTGACATGAAATACGTGATGCATGGATTCAGGTGAGTTGAAAAATATTGGTAGCTAGGGCCCCATAACAGAGAGGAAACTGTTGTTGGAAGATTGCATTTGAAAGTGGCCCTTGGGGACATGTTAAACCTGTTCCCGTCTGTTGACCGACTGTTGCTGCTGCAGATTCCACCCCCACCTCAAACTAGTCTTAGTATTTCCTTTCATGGATCAAGCCTCACTGATCTGCATGTGTCTCATAACAGTGCTCTTAAGGGACATATTGTACTCTCTGGCCCTTGAAAACAAATAGAGTGCATTTTATGAAAGAATATTACAGTCTGGAACAAGATAGATCAGAGACTGGATAATGGAGACCAATGGCTTTCTCACAAAGTAAACAATAATTTAATTCATGTGTGCATATCCCTTGTTTCATTGGAGACCTCCCAGGCTGTTAGCTTGTGAGACCTATACCTCTCCATAGTTGTTTTGCTCAAAAGATCAACAGAAGCAATTATAATAAATTATATTCCAGCATCAACACATCCAACACGTTCCCCAGTTTTCATCAGAGAGGATGGTGTAATGGCCAGAAGATATGTAAAATATCTCTAAAACAACACACACCTAAACATGTCTATGAATCTTATGTTTAAATTGGTCATATTAAGTGTAAGGATTTAAGAAAAGAAAGCTCAGCTCTATAAAAATGCCACTTGATAGACCGTGAAAGGAAAGATGAAATCTTCGTTGGCCAACACCTTCTAATCACATCCCGGCACTCAGTCAAATAGCCTCTCCAGCCAACAGAGGAAGCAACCAGGACTTATGGAGGAGGGATCGATTTGTAAGGGGGGACCCGTCCATCTGGGAAAGTGAACATTCAGAAACAAAGGTCTCATGGACTGAAACCCAACACATGCAGTGCAGGGGTTGTTACGGACACATCATTCTGTTTTTGGAGTAAGATAACTCCATTAGCATTAAACAGGTTAATCAAGGTTTAATGCAGCGTTGCTGCCTTTGATTAAATCAGGATTTTATGCATATCCATCCGACAGCATAAACATAATCAAGATAAATAACATTCATTACGTACTCAGCTATCTCGAGTGTTTGTATAAATGTAACTGTTGTGGGAAATGTAAAACAAACTTTAGTGTACATGGTAGGCCAAAATGGAACTATTCAATATGTTTTAAAACGTTTCAGCAGGAATGTTGATATGGGTTACATAGAACAAATATAGCAATATTCGCTAATGGTATTTTTATAGTACAGTTCTCTACAACAAATGTACCTTTTGTTGCCTAAACTGGTCAGGCAATGAACACTTAAAAACACCTTTTGTTTCCTAAAACGTAAAACCATCGCTGTCCACTTCCAGTCGCTGTTTCATAAGCTATCATACAATTTTTTGTGTACAACTTTTTTAAGATATCATACGAACCCGTTGATGAAAAATATGCAGTCCACTCATATGCAGTATACTGATTTTCATACCTGAGCTCTTTTTGCTTTAAATTGAATTATATTCCAAAGCAATTCATTTAAACTGTAGGTTATGTTGGCTTCACATACTAATAGGTGAGAGTAAAAGTAAAAGTCTTTTTAGGCCCAATAGCATCGCAGGACTGACACTGTAGGTCTAATTCCACCATTAAGCGCACTTCCTAGGGACCTGGTCCCAACTCAACCGGAGGGACATTCACCACCATTAATATACATGCATCAGTTAGTGTATCGTGACGTTAGTCTGATATCCAACAAGTGAATTATGTCAGTGTCGGAACCTGATGCCGATATTGGATCAAACTTATCTCTATATTTAACCTTACATTTAACAACAAATGGCATCTACAACTCTCAACTGTGTTCTTTTCGTAAGGCATGTTCTCAAAGTGCCACATCTTGGTGTGTTGATACTCTGTCTATTGGGTTCAATCCACAGGGGGATACTATGTGAACGGATACTTTTATTGTAAACTGAATGACAAAAATACCCTAGTGTATTTATTTTGAACATAGCCAAATCAACCCACTAGAGGGTAGCCGGAGCAAACATTAGCTGTGGGCACAATGTCAAGGATGCTAGAAATCTGTATGTATGAGAGAGGGCCAGACCCATCTGCCAGAACAAATGAAACATGAGTTTGGCAGATTCTTCTGGTTTCCAGGCTAGTGATGAAGTGATACATATATCTAAACCACTTAGTACCAATCAATTACTTCAAACCAACTGACACACAGTGAATCATGGGTTTTTGGGGACATCTGAAAATCAGTCAATACAATAAAATGATTCCTCATCCATTGTTCAGAATGTGACATCAATGTCACTTCTAAGTGGTGTGTTCAAATGTCCCCTCTTTCATTGTAAAGCACGTGAAACAGCGAGGAGCTGCAGTTCTGTTTTACCACACTTCACAGACACCTGGGGCAGATTCTGCCTCAACCTCAGACACCTCTTGTCTTCCACATGTTCCTACATTTCACTTGAGATCTGGCAAATATAATAGGTTGCACTTGCTAAAAACTAGGTCAGTGCAGGAGCTACCTGGTTGGAATAACCTGTTCATTGCCCAGGGATCCCTCAATGTCTCCCAACTTTCCTTTAAGTGTGGGCAAAAAAGCCTTGGAGTCACAGTGGAACACTAAATGAGGTGCTGAGTGTCTTTCCAGTCAAATATATAGAGGACCAAAGGTCCAGTGATTGTCCAATTTAATAGTTCCAAGAAGAAAAAAATGAAGGGAATGAAATCCAGGGATCCTGGCCCTTGAACAGACGAGTGCAGTGCCCACGGAAATGTGTCGGTTCAGAAAGGGACTGATTGCTTGGCTGGTATTGCCGCATACAGCTTTCTTGAGAACAGCTCATCCAAACAACTTCACACTTGCTTCCTTGGGTCCTGAGCAATACACATGCCGTGACATAGTGTCCCCTACTAGAGTATACATGTCATTTGGTAACAACTAGCTATTTGGAAAAAGGGTATTTGCAGGAACAAAAATGTTCATTCAGAAAGTTACATCTGCGGTGCTTGAAATGTTTGAGTTTGCCTCTTAGTAACATCTGCAGCCTCAATTTTCCTTATCTGTTCTTAAATATAATGAAGCAAGGGATGGAGAGTGAGCTGTCCCCAGCATGCTGTTCAGCTGTCAATCACTATGAGAGATTATCAAGAGGGGATCTGCTGCTTCACAAGTCAAGCAGAGGAAGTGGTTTATGATATTGATCTACATTTCCTGCAAACAACAAAGTTGATGCAACAGCAACAGCATCGACCTCAGATTAAATCATAGATAATTACTGCAGCTAAACATGACATTGTTACACGGCCTCATAACCACACATTCATTTTTAGTTGAACTTGTCTGAAGGGTAAGGAAGGGATAAGTGCTGAATAATGGAAAATAAGAACAAATGAGCAAAACACTGAAATTACTTCAACAAATGGGGATAATAAAAGTTTCCACTTCCTCCACGTTAAAAATGAATTCTTGTATTGGTTTCCTGAATCCATACTTATGCCGCATAGTTGTTTGAAATTTAAGTTATGAATATATTCTAAAGAGGTGAATTTAAGCCATCTCTTCTGCACCAAATACCATCGCTCTATCCTGAGTGCTTACTCTTTTTTCCACAGATTAAACCGCTTGTGCAGCTAAAAACACTTCTGCAGAAGAACTTCTTCGAAAGAAATTGACTTCTTCAGTCATTATTTTGACCTTGTTATTTTCTCCATAATATGCAAGAACTGTGCAGCAGCCTTCATGAGTCACAAATAGCCCTCAGTGACTAAATGGGTATTCTTTAAAATAATACAGTACCAATACCAGTATCCTTAAAGTGATACAGTTACCAGTGGAGCACTTTATTTGATACCAGCTATAACCCCATGCTGGTATTGATTTCACCTTGTGAGTGTGTGTGGGAGACAGTGTGTGTGTGTGATAACAAATGTTATCCAGGATAACAAATGTTGTCCAGGAGACAGCTACTGTAGAAGGAACTACAGTACCACAGAGCCAGTGTCTGGTGTCCAATCTGTCTGTGGCCAGACTATGTTACCACAATAGCTGCCCAAACATGCAAGGCACACACAAAACTGTACACCGGTGTAGTAGCTGCTGCAGTGGTAGGCAAATCTAACGTTGTATTTAATCGAAGAATCCTTGCAGTGATTGGCTGTGAGCAAAACTATAAAAATAGTCTTTTTTCCGGATCTGGAATACAATACTACTTGGTACTGGGTTACTTGATACTTAACGGTATGGAGTACCAATACCCAGCCCTTGCTCATAGCATTATTTTTCATAGTGACACGTTTTCAGCACATCACATTGTCAAAATAAATAAAGAATGATAAATTTACGAGTGTTTATGATTCTTACATCACTGCTATTGCATTTGACCGCAGCGATATCCTGCTTTGTTTCACAATTTCTTTTCCCGGATCACAATGTGGCCTGCAACATGAAAACCTTGAGACCTTGAAAGAAATATCATACTGGGACTGTTGCTGAAGGCCAGACGCTTGAGTCATGAATCATTGTTGCAAAACAGGTTAGTGTTCATCTTTGGAGCATTTGAAATGCAAGAAGCACAAACAATGTTTCTTTTCAGTTGTCAAAGAGTTGCTATCCTGGACAAGGCATTTCTACATCAAAATAATATTTTGCATATATGACACATACATCGTTTGTGATTCCTTTTTTCAGGCTTACTCAAGGTCATGCACAAGGTGCCACAGTAGCCGAATGGTTAAGGTGCATACTATCTAAGGTGGGGATCTTTGTTGCATGTTATGCCCCTTTCTATCTGCCTACAGAATAAACTATCCAATAAAGCAAGGTGATGAACACGTGGGACCCAAACTGACCTTAAGGGGAAATTAATTATTGCACCAGTAAATCAAAATATCAGTGGTGACTAACTTCTACAAGATAACATGCAGACACCTATGGTATATGTTTCATATTCAGAGTCTCAGTGATCTACAATCATGCAATCATCAATGTGTCTTTAAATACACTTCTACAGTGCCCGTTCAAAAGGGCCAAGAACTGCTCATCTAAACAACTTTGCATTTGAGATTGCATTTCCTTGGGGCCTTAGTAATACACCTGCCATGACATAGCGCTGTCCCCTTGCAATTCAAGAGTACCCATCATGTGCTAGCAATTTTGGGCCGGGCTACTTCCAGGATGAAAAGCGTACATTTATGAGTCACGTCACTGATGCTTGAAATATTTAAGTTAGCTACAATGTAAGATCTCTGGTCTGTCTTTATGTACTGCAGCAAGTGACAGAGAGCGAGCTGTAACCAGCCTGCCGTTTGTGTCCCCACTCAATACACTACACGATGTGTACATAAAGCATGACTACAAAATATGTCCTGTAGATCTCAAGAGCTCACACTTGACACTGCATTTCCTCGGGCTCACAGCAATGCCTCCTAAATTTGGTAATGACGGGAATGAGATACCTACTGGAACAGTCATCCCCAACACCTCAGGTATCCCATCGCATCATCTGTATCTGCATGAACTCAAAGTTCTAATTCATGAGCTCCTCATGCACCCTCCTGTTTATACATTTCCTTATTTCTTCTTTAATAGTTTTGCTGAATGTCCCTGATCCCTATCCAGCCAAATGAGAGTCAGAGCTAGGTCAGTAAACAGCAAGTGTGACAGTGAAAAATAGCAGCTATTAAGAAAGTGACTGAACTGTTGATGTCATGCTATTCAACTACTAAATCATACAGAAAAAGGGGCACAGTGGCTTTGGTGTATAACAGCGCAACAAAGCCAAACAAAAAATATTCTCGCATCTGTTCAGAATAAATAATTGCGATTCAATTAAATGAATGGCGACTATAAGGTTATGGTGAGGTATTGCTCTAACTTCGCCCTTCATTCAAACAGAAGAAAATATGGAGCACATTTGCGGTAGCACGGGTGGTCTTTGGGGGAAAATGAGCCTTGTTGCATTCTCACTAGGAAAGCAGTACATAGAGGGACGCGCCAGACAGGTACCCACGCAGACCCATACAGTAGCTATTGGGGCAGACACTGATCCCCCTCCTGTCTCATCCCAGCTGCCAGTGATCATCAGATAAGAAGTGCTCATCTGTCTTCTCCATTAGAAAATCTCCTTTAATGACAAACACAGACGGTCTGACTCTTCTTCCATCCCAAGGCAGGCCACTCTTAAGCCTCACACTCCATTGTTTTCCATCTCATTCTCTTCCTCCATTTCCCGTCTGTCCACTATCTATCCAAATACCTCCAAATACCTGCCTTTTCTCCCCCAACTGACTGCCAAATACCCAGAATACCAGTGTCCTTTTCCATCTGGTTGGACCAGTCTGCTCAAGGTTTCCTGTGTGAAAGTAAAGAAGGGAATTGGAAGATGGCCCCAATAAAAAGCGCCCACACTGCACTGCAGAGATTCCTGCTAACAGATAACAGTAGATTTTTCTCACAAATTCTTAATATCTTTTTTAATGTCTTCACACTGCATAGAGAAAGTGCCTTTGATAGAGGAGTTCAAGAGCGCAACCAGATTCATATCTAAAAGACACTAATGTACATGGAACTTTTCTAAACTAAAGTTTAACACACCGACTCAATGTGTCTGTATTACACACACACACACACATATATATATATATATATATATATATATATATATATATATATATATATATATATATATATATATGGAAATAATATCGTAAGGGCACCGCTGACACAGGCAAATTCAAGGAATGGCTAGAGACTGGTCAACATGACCATGGTGTAATCTGACTCATGACCTGCCCCCCCCCCCCCCAGGTGCCTCCACCAAATGGAGTATTTCCAGTAGGTCTCTGTAGCTCATTTCCCTGTTCATGCTATTTTTGGGGGTACATTTATCAATAACTAACCCATCTAAATTATATTAAGGCTTAAACTTAGCCTCAGGTCTATTTATTTTTGGATTAGCCAGGAGATAGACGGTAGTGCCAAGATGGTGACGGCAGAAGCCACAAGCACAAAACTACACAATGTCTCTCCAGAAACCTATTGGTGATGTCACAGAGACGACATCCATATTATATATTGTCTATGCTTCAGACCAAACTAACATTAACTTCCACATCTGGCACTTCGATCATTTCACTCACCTACTGTATATACTGGGGATAACGAGAATGTCTATATATCACTTTACCATTCCTATCTATTACATCCGACCCCTAGTTTGCCCTCCATGAAAAGGGCTGATGTATTAGTCTTCTGTTGCCACTTCCAAACCTCTTTTGCACCACAGTGAAAACCTATACAGCATCCCTTCAAGGGTCTGTTTTTGTTTCCACACTCTTTGACCGACACGTTTTTTCTTTCAGAGGCGCTCTCTGTGGTCAGAACACTGGATAAGTGTGCTCAGACAGACTGCTTAGAGACACTGCACACTGCAAAGGTATTCTGTGTATGCATATGTGTCTGTAGGAGAGAGAGGGGTTGTTTTCACCCTCTGTTATATCTCTTAATTCCTGGCTTCTGTATGCCTCAGTCAGGCTTTACATACTGTAAATAAGACCCTTTATGTGTGCGTGTCAGTGTTTGTGAGGAATTAGAACTGTGACAATTCTTTAAATTGCTTGGGATGTTGAAAAGCTAGACTGAAAATGTTAGAGGTATGCTGATTCGATAATCACAATAAAGCATCTGGGGTGAAGTGTGTGGAAGAATTTTGGGTTCTACACCAAAGATAGATAGCTTGCCATCCAAGTTTGCAACCTTGTCTGACTGCTTACTGAAGACACCCAGTGCAAGTATATGCACCAAACTGGAAAACATATCGACTATACCAACAGGTAAGACCACTGACGTATGGACATCGCAGCTCACAGCTCACTGTATCTCGGACTTGCGTATTAAGATATACAAGTTATGCTCAACTGAATTTGAAGGAATTACTTATTGAATTTGTTCAAACTTGAATTAAAAAAGTAACAGCCTGAAAGGCACAGCACCAGTAACTATTGACGAGCATGGCTTAGTGAAAGGCCAATTATCTTGTGGCAGGGGGAAATAACATTTTCACTTCTTCAATTCTACATTAAAGGTCAACTCACAGGAACACTTTACTTTAATAGTTCTTCTCAATGGTCTAATGAATAGCACAACTTAAGGCACGGACGCTTTAAGCTACTGGTATCACTTTTCCTGCTTATAAATTAGGCGTAACTGTTATGTCGGGAAAGCTTCTTCAACAAAATTAAAAGGGGTTAAAAGAAGAAAATTCCCATCCTCTCATTATACCGGTTTAAATCTGATACATCTAAATATGAATCCCATGTCTAAAACGCATAGACAGCATGTGTTTTTTGGATTGAAGTGGTCCAAGCAGAACAGAAAAACACCCATAGAGCTGACATAATTTATGCTGTTCGAGATTTAGTCAAATGATTTTCCTCTTTTCGCTCTATTTTTGCTGGCCATGTTACTTGAGAAGAGGCTTGACTTTGGAGAGAAGTCACCTGTTTTTTTTCTTAGGTAACATTTACATATTGTCATTAACGGTCTGCCTATTCACATTTTTATTGGAAAGGTCAATAACAGGACTGGTTGCTTGCACAACCACATTGTACCTGCTGTTATTTGTGTATGAAATTGCAGACAGGAAGTATAGGATGTGCCCCTAAAGCAGTTTGTATGTGCTGGAGAATAACAACATGTTGTTTAGAGGAAGCTGTCAATCTGAAGTCTTTTCAGAGAAAAGTCAGTCTGTGGTGGCTAAATGGAACTTTCTTAATGTCTGTCTCTTGCTTTGTGTCATATGTCCAGCAAACATGAAAACAGTTTTGTTGTTTGTTTTCTTTGCCATGGAGATGAGATTTCACAAGTGAACTTTGTATGTTCTTGTGCCACAACAGTGATTTCACATATGTACATGATATATGGATATTTGTTCTAAACATGACATGTTTATGATATCAGTTTGTGCCATTTAAGTAAAATACAATGCAAGTTATTTTTGTAGACATTAGTCGCTCAGTTTCCCTACTACTGCGCACTCTCATGCAAAATGGGAAATGAGGCACTTTGCCATGTCGAACTAAATGAATCACCTGGCAAAATCTAAATCGTTCCTAAATTCTACATAATCTTCCAGTTTACGGGATGTTTTCATTATGCAATGTCTGTCAAAGTTCTTTTGAACAGCGCATATCTTACTTTAATTGAGTACAGTCAAAGCCTGACTTGGAAGAAAAATATTTTATTGAAATCACAGGTGCACCCGAGAATGTTTTCTCTTTCTTTTTGTAGACTCTCTACAGGCATCAACAGCCAGGTCTGTCTATTGCTGTAGCATTACATTTCCAGCTGTGAAAAATATGTAATGAATGCATTCATTATTTTTCTATGCAGGCTTAAAACAAGTGACTGAAGGTGTGATGACAAACCTTAATTAGATGTTCCCATCTGTTTGCCAGTTACTCTATTACTGGTAGGTAAGCCTTAATTAAGTATTGAGTTAGGCCAATAAAGTCATTGTTATGAGTATGTTAGTGGAATAAAACTGTATTTTTCATCAAAAGATTTAACAATCTTCAAATAAAGGATGAATTCTTACGTATGGACCTGCAAAAAAAATATTATAATATATATATTATTATATAGTTGTATCTTTAATGTCATTTTTATTACTGATTGCATCACAATCTTAGTAACCACAAGCATACGTGCATTTAGTGGAAATCAAACTGTCTTTCTGTAGTAACTCTTCTGTAGTACACCGTCAGCATCATGATCTCAATAAAGATAGTGTGTGACATAGAGCATGTTACGTGCTCTATGTCACAGCCCCGATGCTGGGTTCTGTGGGAAATTGTTGAAGACAATTTTGGAATGAAATTTAGAAATGAACACCTCAAGTTTTTTGTTCCTTTTCTTGCATTACATATTAAAAACGATCTAATATTTTGCAATTACTTGAACAGATCTGAGAATTCCTGATTTTAGTCAAAATTATTTGTTCAAAAGAAAGCTATAGTGAGGTTACAAAACAATGTATCAATTGGATTTCGTAGAGTACATACAGTAATAAAGGAGTGAAACCTTCTGCACAGTCCTTTAAATGTATTTTTTGACATTAGAAATGTTTTTTCTGAATCAAAAGCCAGGGAAAGGTGAACAGGTAAAGAAAAGGATGGAATGCGTGGGGTTGCAACTTGGGTTATAAACTGATACAAGTACAAGATAAGGTCATCATCATCATCATCATCATCATCATCATCATCATCCTCACAGTTGTGTTTGCATCATATTAAGCAACTGAAGAATGATTATGTCAATAAATGAAATCTGGTTTTGTGGAGTTACATAGAGCTACCTAGAACTAAATATAATTCTGGATTAATTTATGATATAAAACATCCTCTGCAGCTAATTATCATTGTTCTACAATTTATGGATACAATCGTTATTAATATGCTATTTTAATTGCACTTGGCTTGAGATGCCGCTATGTGTTGATAGCCCCACACTCACAATGTCAAGTACCCTGAGTGTGGGAAAACAACAATTTGCATGCTTTCATGATTTGCCAAGTAAAGTCAATGGCTGATTACCTGTTGCCCTTCTGCAATTTGATTGAGTATTTTCCAAGTACTGTTGTCTTATTTGCTTGTAGTTGGCAGAAGTTACTCTTTCTTTAAAAAGAGATTATCTTCTACAGCACAGATTTTGCCATTTGATAAGAACGTGACACCTCTGTGCCCACCAGGATATTGTTATAAACCAAACTGCTGTTCAAAATAATCACAGGTTTAACGTGGAGTAGTTCTCCCGGAAGAAATGGCTAATTGCTAGCTTGTCAGAGAAGACACTTGTTTTTTTCTCTTCTCATGCGTGTTATTAAAAAAGGACGGTACCAAGAACAGGCTTTCAGGATCTTGAGTATCTGAGAGGATTACTAAACATAAAAGCAGCAAGACAATGTGGTAGAAGTGGGCTTACTCTGTAACAGAAAGCTGTGGGAAAAGGTTTTGTGCTCAGTTGGATTATCAGCTGAATTAATTGTTAAATTGTTTTTCTCACAATATTTTCCCACCTATAAACACCACTGGAAGTTGATCATAACTATCTTGTGAGGTCAGCAATTCTTGAGCTTTGCTGTATGTGGGGTTTAGCTAAAGTAAGTGTGTTTGTGGTTATGTGTGGCCCTGTTGGGAAGGCCACCTTACTTTTGTCTTATGTCTCCTGACAGTGGAGACATCTTCCCATCAGAGACATCCAGACTCGTTCCTTGTGGACAGGGAGTGTTTGGCAGCTTCCGCCTCCAGAACGCTGGGCCACAACACACTCAGTAAGCCTCAATCCTGCAGTGAGAAAGAGCATATAAGATGCAATGCATGCTTAGCAGAAATAATCACATACCATTGAACGTTGCAAACACTGTTTAATGGCGTTAAAAGTGTTGTGTGAATTGGGTTGTATTGCTTTAATTTATAACAGAGGGAATGAAATACATCTTTTCAGATTGCAGGTAAAGCCAATGGAAACTGACTCTCTGAGCGCATGAGTCACTTAATATCAGGATAATTGTTTTACAGTGTCACACCAGCAAGGCTCTCACGCCATAAACCTCGGTTTCCATATGTGATTTTGTTAAACCTGTGATTTGATCATCACTTTTCTAAGAATGTCTGTCTTACTCTGTCTACTTTATTGTTGTCATTTCCCATTCGTCTTAATAAATGTAATTTTCACTGCAGCCGATGGTTTTTCATGGATGTTATGAGATTCCCCCTTTTCTTGTTGCTGTGTCCAATGGCTAAACCATCCAGCCCTCACAGCCACGTGGTCCCCATAAAAGTGACAGGCTAACCGTAAAGGCCCTGTTCTACCGAGCAAGTTCCTCTCTGCATCTCCTCCTGCAATTCCCATTACTGCCCTGGACTCCAGGAGCTCACATCCCACAAACCTGTTCACTCCTTTCCCTCGCATCCTCCCCCACCTACTCTTTCAACCCCCTTCTTCAGCACATGAAAACTCTATTGTGCATCACTCAAAACAATGGCAATAAAGTTTGTGACTTACATATAGCAGAAACATACTTGAGTCTAGACTGAGGAAGTGATGGAACAGACACATCTGTATTCTGTGGTCAGTAAGTTGCATACCTTCAGGCTTAAGTACACTGAAGGGGGATGTGTTATACATGCCGCTGCTGCTGTAACTGCACCGTGCAAACAACTCACAGGCTGTCGGTAGATGTGGCGCCAACACCAAAATATAAAAATATCCAAGAAAGATGCAATGATCATGTCATGCCAACTGCTGAATTAGAGTACTGGCACCTTTTTTGGTCCAGTTTAGGCATTGGCAGTAACCACAACTCTTTTAAATGTTGCAAATCTCCTCATATCTTTTCTTTACGGAGCTTCAATCTCGTCTGGTCCACAGTCATTGTCCTGAGCCAACATCCAGCTTTCCTTTCCTTCTCATTGGTTTTGAAAATACAGCCGTCAGTATCTCACAAGTCAAGTTTCCTTCATTTTTTTGCCAAACTGCAACAAATACATCTGCAAAGCCAACACGCAATGGACACACATTATGAATTGCATTTGATTTATGATACACATCCATTTTTCTAATAAAGAACTGATTATAGTGGCTCCTTGCTTAAATGAAAAAGACTGACCGAAATCCTAATGACTTCTTCATTCCTCCGGTAGCTCAGAGATCACATTTCCTTTGAAGTTCCATGAACCACACTTTCAAACAAATTGTCTTTTTATTCACTGTCTTATGACGTGATAACATCATAATTATGTTACCTTTGGGTCTGTGTGACAGACACAGAGGCTCCTCTGAGAAAGCCACGGCTTTGAAAATAAAATAGAGATCTTCAAGGCTGTGAATGTTACCACAAATGCAACAGTGGTTAAATTATGACCAATTACATCACAGTTCACTACAGAGGTCTGAAATTAGCATCATAATCAATTACAAGTTAACATGCGGTCGCGTACATATTTAACAGCTGGCTTTTCCTGTGATGTAAAATTATGGAACTGGGAATTTATATATTAGATAGGTATTTGTGAAGCAAAGAGACTTCAGTGAAAAGTATAACCTCAGTCTTGACTTGAAAAATGTCATGTCATGCTCAGTGTCATGGCTGCACATTCTTACCACATCTGTGTTTTCATTCCAGTTCCCCCTTCGATATCATTACATTACATATTGTGCACATACACCATACATCTACTTAATTAATACTCTGAAAATCTAACTTGTCTGGCCCTGGAGGTAATAGACACCCTCCATGTGAGTTGCAGCCACATCATAAGCAGACTACATGATCACTTCCTTCTCTGTCTAATACAAGGAAGCATTTAAAGACTGAAATTGTCAGTCATGTGAGCCACTGCTTTTCAGGAGCTCGGCTGGACTGCAATCTCACCATGTTTATCAACTGTGAACTGATAATACTGACACTTGCGCTAACTCTTTATGGTCAAGGTAAGTTTAGTAGTGTATTTAAAGCTGATTATCTACTTTTTAATTCAGGTTGTTACAGATGCATTTTAGACATGAGGAACTACATTCCACACTGTGGGACATACAATGCACGAGGATGGATCTGTTTGTGTTATTAATTCCATGGTCATCAATAACATACATTTGTCCCAGTTCATACAGGGGAAATCACTGGAGGTGGGAAGGCTGGCCATAGCAGGCCATACATGGTGCTTTTGGAGCGGTACATGGAAGATGATACAAAAAATCACTGCGGTGGCTTCTTACTGAATGAGGATTTTGTGATGACTGCAGCCCACTGCCAAGCCAGGTCAGCTTTATGGTTACCTGGGAATTCGGAGGCCCCTGATGGGATTCATCCCAACCTCAGCAACCTAATATCATATATTGAGAATTCAATTTACACAAATAAATTATATCTCTTTGGCAAATATGCTTCGTGGCAAACTATGACAAGCTATTTTCACTCTTATTGTTTTGTATTTGCCATTTCAGGTCTTACACAGTCTTACTAGGAGTTGATGATATCAAAAACAGTAATGAAATACAGCGTATATCTGTGGATCAAACATATCCACACAGAGACTACAACTCAACTGATTACAAAAATGATATAATGCTTCTTAAGGTAAGAAACTGCTGGCAATACCTTGAATGTATTTTAGTCATTTTTCATGGTGTTTCTCGAAAATGAACTGTTGAATGCCATAATCAAGAGGAGGCTTAAAAATACTGTATGCATGCTTATGAATTTACAATAAGTATTTAGGAAATGTCTTAGAGAATAGGCAAATGTGCCCTGGATTTGATACTTCACTTTCATATGTGTATTTGTTTTTTGAATCTTTCCCTGCTCCTCAAGTTGAGATCCAAGGCAAATTTCAACAAAAATGTGGGACCCATTGCTCTCGCAGGTCAAGGTGATGGCTTTCTACCTAAATCATGTAGCGTCTCTGGCTGGGGAAGTACAGACAGTAACTCCAAATATATGTCCAACGTACTCATGGAAGTCAATGTCACACTAGTTGATGACGAGAAGTGTGCTCAAGACAACTTGTACTGTTCCAAGGGAAACTCTGGACCGGGGCGTGTACGTATATCTGTAACATAACATGAACAAACTGGTCATCCATAATAATAGACTGTACAAGCAATCACTGCGTGCTGTCTGTGTACTTCCAGGGAGATTCTGGTGGTCCACTGGTTTGCGAAGATGGAAAGGCGTACGGGGTGGTGTCCTCCAACTTCATACCACACTCTGGTGGCCCGATAATCCATTGTTTCGCTAAGATTCCTGACTACAGACGCTGGATCGATTTGACCATGACAAATGCATGGGAAAAGTTCTGAAACATGTCTAACTGAGCAGATAATGTTTGACTTGCCTGTTTGAATAGCATTGAGCTGATAGTTAAAGCTAATATCACAACTTATCCCATAGCGATCAGACTAAAGTCTAGGCTTGCTTGCTTTACACGAATTTAATGAAAATGTGCTTCACTTAAATTTTGCTGAATGCTACAAATCACATTTTTGTTTGATGAGTCAAATCACAGAAAATATATGAATGCTATTTGGTTCATTTAAGTGACATGTTTTGGTTTTATATGGTACAGCCGTTTTTTTTTCTACAGCAGGGAGCTACGAACTCAACAACTACATTGGAGACTAGACTTTAACTTATATATAGAATATATTTTGAGCATATTTAAACCAAGTTCATGCTGGGTTTTTTTAAATGTAAGTGTAGACTCAGTCCTGTTTAATAATAATTGGTTTAATTAATGCCATATCAACTGATCACTTAACAACAACAATAGATAACAACCTAATACGCATTCAACGCATTATTGCATGCTAGAAGCTTATTTTTTTCCCTCAATGAAATGAAAACCTAGGGTCCTCTAAATTTTCCTTGTACCACCTTTTTAAACAATAAACTGTTGCTCTCTCATCATGTTCTCTCGGTTCCTCCCTACTCTTCTGTTTTAGCGTCATTTAAGTCAACAAAAAGACAACACTGCCTCCTTGTGAACAAAGTGTATCAATGCAGCGAGCTCCAAACCTCATCAAGTCTCAAATTGAATTTGTAGCAATATATGACAGAGGTCAACACTCAGGTTGGACACTTACAGCACCTGCTGTCACTTTCAACTTATACGAGCACATTGTGTTTCCAATTTTGAGATTGTTTAGGAATTAAATCAGGCCACCTGTCTTTATTATCACGCCAGATTTAGCTAAAGCATGCTTAAAATAAGAAATCATGTCATGCTATCAGAATATTTGTGCTGAGGTAAACAGAATAAGCCTGATGTTGGTCATGATGTTCGTCATCCGTACCATTGTTATATCAAAATTACACTCAAAAGAAAGAGATAATTCAACACTGAGCGGTGCAGATCTGATTGGACAGGGGGCTGTTGCCAGGAGAATACATTCATGCCCATAAATATGTCACGCCATGCTGATACTGTCTCATATGAAGGAGAGATTGGGGGAATAAAATAGATTACTCAGACTACATAGAGAGTCATCATGCCCTCATTTTATAGTTGTGGAACTGTTATTTAAGTATTTAAATGTACTGGTAGGTTTAGACCTGTTATTAAAAACATCACCTCTCAGTTATTGGGTGTTTTACCTACGTTATTTACCTCAATGTAATTAACACCAATACACCAATAAATGGTATCTATTTGGCAAATAAGTCTCATGAGTAAAATGTCCTCAGAGCAAAAGTAATGATTTATTTACTTGGAGTTCACAATAATAATGGTTATATGTAATAGTAGTATAGTAATGTGTGACTGTGAAACAATCATTTCAACATAAAGTCTAGAAAGCAACTAATCTTTAAAAGAGTCACAATGATTTTTAAGGTAAAAACATTCTTGCAATTAAAAGCAAAAATTAACAGCTGCATTAAATACTTTGCAGATGGTTATTTATATTTTTAAAATATACTTTTATTTCTCCCTGTTCCTCAGGTTGAACACCAAGGAAAATTTCAGCAAAAAAAGGAAATATAAGTCTGTCGTATTTGTGTCGTGTTGGAAGTCAGTGTAACACTAACTGACATTGGGAAGTCAATTGGGAAGTTGAGATTCATTTTTTTATTTTTGTTCAAACATCTGAAACCGTGAGGAATGCAGTTTTGCATTTTACCAAACTTAAATGACACAATCTGTCCAGACATAGACTACATCTGGCCTAAACTTTAGACACCTTGTTTTCTATAGGTTTACACATGTTTTCAGATCAGGCAATCATAACTTTTCCTTGCTGGTCAGGCCAGGAGCTTCATCCTGTCTTCCTTTTAATGTGAGCTATGTGCATTAGAGTCACAGCCCACTTTTTTTTTAACATGTCTTTTAACATGTCCAGACTAAGGTCTGCAGGGCACAAAGTCCACAGTCAAATTCAATACATCCATAATAAGAATTCCCCCTCTTAAACATGTACCATAAATTAAATTCCCCAAATATTGAGTGATATTAAGCAATGGTTTTCTGCTGCTTCTTAACTCAAGCAGAGGATGTGGTTATTGACATGAATCTATACCTAATTTAGAAACAAGATAAACCATGTGTGAGCCAATGCCCTAGGACTCATGACCCCAGCCCCAACCTCAGAGATTACATGATAAAAAGGGTTAACAGGTTGGAACGCCTTTAAGATATAACATTTAAACAGCAACTAGAAATGAAAATAATACAAAAAACTGCTGTATATTCTGTGATATACTCTATACCCACTCTTTAAGTGGGCTATGTCTATTCATGGTGTGAGCTTCATAATTGCAAAAGAGGATGAACCATCGTAAGGCAGCCAGGCTAGTGAACTGATCCTAAACCTACAAAACTATCAGAGGGTTCAACAGATCAGCAAAGCAATACCCAGACACGTCTCCCTCTCCCTTGGTCCACCAGGCTTTACCATTGCAAACCCTAAGGCCAAGAGAGTCACAGAGAGCTCTTAAAGTGTAGTTCCAGCGTACGATCATCCCATGGTCTTTTTCGGCAATAACATAGTATATCAAATAAGCCATCGAGACAGTTTTTTTCGTGAATAAACTATCGACGGAGAAATCACGGAGAGACGCTAACAGTCGCTAACAGCCAGACGTGGCTAACACTGATTAGCTAGGGGCAGTACGGAGAAGGCATTAAAACGTCTTTTTTAACCACTAATATTGCTAAAAATAACACCAAACCTCTACAGTAGCATGATAAGTATCACTACATATTAACCAAAGCACCAACAACGTAGTTAGTGAACCCGGAGTTTATTAAAAAAGGGTTTTAAAAGACTTACCAACTGGCCCGGTTCTCCAAACATTTATTCCCTCTCAATTTTTTTTTTTTATCATTCCAGGCCTCCCATGTGATCCCCACCTCCGTAAGCTAAATGCCATACCCACACTCATATGAATGAGATAACTGCTATTTTCACAGCAATGTCTGATTTATTGTGAATACAGCACACTGTCTGATTTCATTTCCATCACACCTCATGACATATTTGATCCCCATTCAGCCCAGCTCATCTGTTCATACTCGATGACATTCATCCAATCCCTTGGCTGTCCACAACCCTCTTTTTCCCATCCCTAATTCATTAATCCCTGTCTTACCTGTCACTCCAATAAACTAACTTGCATACTTGACTTGGCTTTGTTAGAGAAGAGAGTGCAATGCATGGGATCCATTCTGGCCCCTGAATATATAACTGAAAATAAAACCTCAAAGAATGACAGATAACCAAGGTGTGATATACTGCTGTTTCACAACTCAGGCAGGGGAAATGGTTCATGATATCAATCTAAACTTCCTGTAACAAGATAAATGATTCATGACCGCCCCGCGGATGTGACCGCCCCAGATTCAAAATACCTAGAGTAAACTGGAATCAGACCCTGCTGCAACAAAAGTAAAGATTTTGTCTTAATTGACTTTCCCTGTCAATAATTTGGGAGTGCAGAATTGTCCTTACCAATATCTGAGCAAATGTCTTTGAATTGTCTCACTGTCAGACACGGAGGGGGAAAGAGCGGCTCACTGTGCTCCAGTTAGCCTTTGACCTAAAAAAGTTTGGACTGCTGTGTGGCGTTTTTCCTTAAATCAGTAGCTATCTGTGTCTACTGTATCTGTAAAAATGAGCAGCAGGAGGCTTCAGTTGATTATAATTCATGTGTTTGCTGCAAACACCAACAAGATGATCAGTTGTCTAATGAAGAGAGAAGGGTCCCACACAGAGTTATCTCTTTGTCAGACGGTCTAAAGAGGATACTACCATATTAGCAGAGCAATAAAGCAATGCACAACGCTAACAGCCATAAGGCAGGTGATATTTTTCTTAATATTGTGAATTTATTCTCATTTAATCACAATTTAATTCCCTTAGTATAAACCTAAGCAAGCCTAAGTATGTATGCTCAAAATCAGAGAACACATATGGGATATGTTACATTTTTAATATGCAGAACGCTTTGAACAGAGACAGAGACGCCCTCCTCATGAATGTGGTTCAGAACAGCATCATATATAAACAAGCTCTTCCTTCTCTCACTCTACAAGGAAGCATTTAAAGACCTAAATTGTCAGTGTTGTGAGTCACTGCCTTTCAGGATCTCATCTGGACTGCAATCTCACCATGTTTATCCACTGTGAACTGCTCATACTGATTCTGGTGCTGACTCTTGATGATCAAGGTAGGTTTCATTTTTATGGCTTTATATACTGTACTGTTTACACTATACAGTGTACAGCATTAACAGTTTATACTGTATACAGGGTATTATAGCAGGTGTTTTAAAACACAGTGCACAAGGAACTACAGTACTTTCCACTGTCAGTATTGTGAGATATACAGGGCAAGAGAATTGATCAACTCATTCAATCAATTTATTTGTTCACTTTAGTTGGAGGTCACATATGCACTTTTTTCAGTTCATACAGGGGAAATCATTGGAGGTAAGGTGGCTGCAGCACACAGCAGGCCATACATGGTGCTTTTGAAGGTGCACAGGACGGATAATAAAACAAAACACTGCGGTGGCTTCCTACTGAATGAGGATTTTGCGCTGACCGCAGCCCACTGCCATGGCAGGTCAGTTTAACAAGCTTTATGTTTACATACTAATTCTGGGGCCCCGGATAAGATTTATCCCAACAGAAACCTACAGTCTCATGCATTCGATCCGGCAAAAATGCCTCATGGACGCTTCTTGAATTGTGACATCTATTCTATTCATAAGTTTTTTGAATATTTTAATTTTATGAATACAATACTAATACAAAGTACTCCCATTTCTGCACTGAATTTTGTCATTTCAGTTACTACACAGTCTGTTTAGGAGTTCACAATGTCCACAAGAAATCTGGGACACAGTGTATACCTGTGGAAAAATCATTTCCACACAAAGACTACTACGAAAATGACATAATGCTTCTTAAGGTAAAAGACAAAAAACACTAATAGTTAAAATCATTGTACTTAAAAGCAGAAATTTGTTGTATCATTATGTTATTTACAAATTCTTGAATACATTCATCAAGGGGATCTTTTTTCTTTCCCTGTTCCTCAAGTTGAGCACCAAGGCAAATTTCAGCCAAAATGTGAGACCCATTGCTCTCACTAGCCAAGATGATGGCTCTCTACCCAAATCATGTAGCGTCTCTGGCTGGGGAATAAGAGACATTGAAAACGAAAAAATGTCCTACCTCCTAATGGAAGCCAATGTCACACTTACCGACAACGAGCTGTGTGCTAAGGAAGACAAGGTGTACTGCTCTGAGGGAGAGACTGGACCGGACAGAGTACGTAATTCTGTAACATAACATGAACAAACAAATGTTGGTCAACCATAATATTTGACTGTTAGAGCAAACATTGCATGTGCTGTGTGTGTACTTCCAGGGAGACTCTGGTGGTCCACTGGTCTGCGAAGATGGAAAGGCGTACGGGGTGGTGTCCAAGAACTACAAACCACCCTCCAGCCCAAAGATATGCCTTTATACTAAGATTGCTGACTACAAAATTTGGATCGAGTCCATTATGAAGCAACATGGAAAGCTGTAATACATGTCACAAATGATTGCTCACATTATAACATTTGAATTTACTGGCCATGGATAGCTGATAATTGAGATTTTTCCATTGCAATGAAACTTTCAAACCAAAGTCCAGGCTTGTTTGCTTTACACAAATTAACTAATTGAGTCGATTGAAAAAGAACCCAGGATCCACGAAGCTTGTTTTGTACCATTTTGTTTTGTACCAACAATAAACTGTTGCTCTCTCACCATGTTCTCTCAGTTCATCCCTACTCTTGTGTTTGATCGTCAAGTAAGTCAACAAAGAGACAACAGTGCCTCCTTGTGAACAAAGTGTATCGATGCAGCACAAAAAGTTTCACTTTTCACTTGCTGAAGTCAGGGATGAAACGTTATTCTCATTTTTGAGTGCTAAACCTTATCAAGTACAGTGATATCTGCCAGTTGACCCTGTCACTGCATTTTTCTTTAGCAATACCTGAGAGACAGGTCAACACTAACAGAATCTTTCGTCAATTTTCCAGTTATACAAGCACATTGAGTTTCAATTTTGACATTGTTTAAGCATTAAATAAGACCACCTGTCTTTATTATCACTCAAAATTTAGCTAAAGAATGCTTAATCTGAAAATAACAGGATACTTGTGCTGAGACAAATGTCAATAAAGAATTAGGGCATGAAGGTAAGGGGATTTTTAGGCCCATGCAGACACCAGTTTTAAAGGGGAAAAATTCACTGATTACCAATATTGAAAAATATATTTTCTTTGTACTGTACAAAAGCACTCAGAAGGTTGCTCTCCTATAACTTTATTAAAATATATTTAACATTATCATACATTAAATACTGTATATTACATTCAGGGGTAAAAGCAATAAATTATTTGGCAGCCTGAATATTTGTCCAGGAAGAAATGTGTACAATGTTTTGAATTAATTAGTATATGAATTTAAAAAACAGCTCTATTCCTGGCTGGTTCCTGGAAACGTTAAGCCCTGTATATTTATATTGTACTGAATAAACAATGAATAACAAAAATAGCTACATAGTACCGTATGTTCAGTATCGGTCAATTACTGACAATTGTTTTTTGCTTTATATGTTTTGGTAAAAACTAGCTTGTCATATCGGCGCAGATCAGTTAACATTTACATTCACATTGATGGATATTAATATCTCCATGATAGGACTATATCGGTATGGCTCGGGACCATGGACAGAAGAACCCTGCTGTTAGTGATGTTTAGCACCACCATCAGGAAGTTTCTATTGCTTACATGCCCATATTGATGATTGCATTATTAAGCAGCATGTACATAGACACTGTACCTATATTTACATTGCATAACTCATGCTGAAAACCCGAAGTTTTACGACTTAAAAAGCTCTTGTTTACATTCTGATAAGGACAAAAGCAATATGACCTAATGTCAAAGTCAATTTACAATAGTCTGGAAATGTAGTTCTTCTAACGCCCACTGGATCCTGACTCCATTGCTCTGAATAATTCAGAGGCCAGGACAAAGGAATTATATATTCTCATCGTCTCAGAGCTGTTGAGCTGTTCTCAGGGTCTTGCAGCGCTGCACCCCTTTAAAATAACAGTTTGTCAATAACCAAGTGAGATGTCTCATGCTTTTTTAGGAGTGCACTACCACTGCAATACTTCTTATTGAAATACCAGAGATAATAAAACACTATTTGGTTGCAAAAGAATCAAAGAAGATATTGCTTTAACTTGCAGTGATCTTGTGGTGGTCGTTGCTTAAGATATACTTGGATATGAGTACAGACACTGATACGCAAATAAAAGAAAAGTCACTTGAGCTTAAAAGCAGAAGATTTCATAATGCAGCTCTATCAAATCTTTCTCAATATTGGAATAATAGAGTGTTATGTTGAAGGACAATATAAGTATGCTTCTGACTGTATCAACGGTGATTTTAAATTAAAATAAACACTGCAAGGTCCTATCCCTGCTTTATTCCGTAACAGGTAGTTTGACATATTTAAGGATTTAAGTGTTGGACATAACATACTAATAAAGTAGGGTAAGTGCTTTTAGAGTTTTCAGAAAGCCATACCAAGGGATGATAAGGACTTTTCATATTCCACCACAGCTGCTCATAACCTACTTTAGTTACATCACTGTGATACTCTCCATAGATGCTCTGCTGGCTCTGCAGAGGATCTCCATACCATCCCTAACTCCTGAAATGTAGGAGAAACAAAGAACAAAGTAATTACCTTTACCCAAGTATTGCACTTGAGTACAATTTTGAAGACACTTGTACTTTATCCAGTGTGTGTTACTTTATGCTTCCACAGCACCACATTTACCTGACAGCTACTTTGCATTAAATAAAACATACAATGAGATCATAAAATGCAACACATATAACTAGCACTTTACTTCAAATGGGATATTGGGGAACTTTGTTACATTTCAAATATAATGTAATATACGTGTTAGGTTAATTGATGACTCTAAAATTGCCCGTAGGTGTGAATGGTTGTATGTCTCTGTTCGTCTCTATGTGTCCTGTGATAGACTGGCGTCCTGTCCAGGGTGGACCCCGCCTCACGCCCGATGTCAGCTGGGATCGGCTCCAGCACCCCCCGCGACCCCGACCCCGGGATAAGCGGTTGAAGATGAATGAATGATAAACTGTTATTTACCCTCTAAACCCTCAGAGTTTTTAAAAAATGGTCAAGGTTCAAAGAGGCCACATGCAATGTTTATTTTTAAAATAATAATTGATTTTTTAAATCAAGCTTATGTAAAACTGATTAGGGTATCAAAAGTATGTTTTTAGTTCTCTCCTCTCCTATTAATCATTTCACAACCCCCAAGGTTTACCATATCACCAGCTGGAGGGGCCAAACCCAAGGTGGAGAACCACTGAACTTAACCATCTAAGTATACATAAAGTGGTTTAAAGCAGCTTCAGTTTGAGCAGCTGAGCAACAGTCAAATGCTGCTTACACATGGTTGCATCAGTACAGTAACAATCTAATATTGTCATATTTAATAAATACAGCAGTCAGAGGACATTTTACTGCAGAACCAGAACTTTCACTTCTGATAGCATATTTTTTCCAATAATACTTCTCTACTTTAAGAGACTTTTACTTGCAATGTGTTAAAGTTAAAGAGTTAGTCCCGAGTCCTGACACAATTATAATGACTATCTTACCTGGCAAGGACATTATGCTGTGACATAAGTTAGCTAGTTAAAGATGATTCAGACTTAGCTTGAATATTATCTGGCTATTGGAGCAGGTAAAGGTTCATTTCAGTTAATTAGCGAAAGTAACGTTACAGTATTAGCGTAACTCTTCCGCTGCACCGAAGACAGTTGCAAACTAATGCTAACGTAAGCCTGTGAATATTCTCATTTGTCCAGGTCATAGTTATACCCAAAACAAGGCTAACGTAAGGTAAAAACAGCTCTAACGTTACCTTGGTTACTCATGAAAATAATAATAACTAAAAATGTTAGCGTTAAATAACGTTACCTAACTGTGCACGACTGGCATAGCGCTGACACCTGTTAGCTTATAATGTACCGTTAACGTTAGGAATGAATGGGAATGTGCTAACTGTTTACTTTTTAACTGATAGCACTCCAGTCTTACCCCTGGCCCTTTTACTCACCACATTACTGACTTGTCTTAGCAGCAAAAACATCCTAAAACATCCTAAATGTGTCCCACTGTATTTCCTGTTGCTGTGTGTGAATGACATCGCAGACAGGAAGTTAACAAAGACCCAGGACGATGCACGGAGGCCGTTGCCTAGCAATGGAATAAGGAAGCTAAGGTAACGATAGGCTAATGAGCTCGCATCCACAACACCTGAGCCTAGGAAATGCCATGCATGTATGCCTAATATGTCCATGATGTATGCATATCACACAGCCTGTTATCTGTCTATAAAATAAGATGTAGCCTATTGTAGGTTAAACTACCGAACATAATGTGGAGTTGCTGAAATTAGCTCCACTTTGAAATAATACAAATGGTGTGTAGCCTCAGTAATATATCTACGATAAACATTACACTGACTTTTTCCCCCCTTATAATTCTTATGTAGGATACTTTTACTTAAGTCATATTTTAAATGCATGATTTTTTTATGAAGTACATTTTATACTAGCCTGCTACTTTTACTTATAAGTGAAAAGTCGTTATCCACCTTCCACCATGAAATATTGAAGTATCTGGTAAGGCCTATGCATGTAATGTATATGTTGCTTAAATGTCTGAAAGAAGCATGTAGGTCCACTATGTTTGTGTTTGTGACATTTTTTTCCAGATTTTTGAACAGTTAGATCAATTTGAGGTTTTGTGTCAGCATGAAAATGCCGATACAATGGCCTTTGCAAAATATATGCATATTCAAGGCCACTTCATTACAGCAAGCGGCTTGGACAAACTGATGCTTTTCTACATTAGTGCACTAGGTGGCAGTGGATCTTGACAAACTCCCTCGCAGGACCCTTTGCTGTTGTTGTATTCAATTTGCTGAATAGAAGGTTAAATTTAGGGTTGAGTGACACCTGACACTTCACCTGTTCAGTGGTGCCAAGGTGCAGCAAACATATAAATATCAATGACTTTAACATGTTATAGGGCAGGGCAGCAGAATGTGTAAATAAATAGGATGAGAATGACAAAGCTATAACCAAGTCTAAAGGCGTCTGTCAAGACATTGAAGCTACTAAAAAGAGTTAGAGTAATAAGATTTTTTTTTTTTTTTTGGCTACAATTACAACCACAGACAGCTGAACATGCAACAAGACTTGAGACTGTGCTCCTGGACTGTTGCGAAACTAATTGTGCTTGATGAAGGCAATTGAGATTGGAAAGTTAAGATTACAGCCAGGTTTAAAATAGAAGTAGATACTGCTGTAGTAAGCACTCTGACTTCTGAACTACCCTTTTTCTACCTCAGCACCTCCCACACAGAGCACCTCACGGCTTCCTGTTCAACACCACAGTTTTCCATTGTGGTTGACTTGGGCCAGTGAAGCTTCGCTGACAGCTTAAGTGAGGTGGGAACTTGCAAAATACTGCTGTCGAGATATTTAAGGAGTAAACATACGAATGGCAGAACTGTGTTTTTATAATTAATTGTTTTTCTGTTGCACAACAGCTGATTAAAGTCACTTTTTGGGCCCTTTAATAGATTTATTGTTTAGTACAGCTGAAGATTGATAGGAAGGGGAAGGGGGTGACATGCAGCCAAGCCCCCACCACAGCGACTTCCTGGTTGATCCAATACGGAGGTGCCAAAAACTGCAGTTCTCTGAGTTGCCACTAGGGGCAGTATGAAAATTAGGTCTCCTTGATCCCTATGTTAAATGGGCCGTTTTCACAGCATAATTATTTAAGGCCTGGTACAAAAAAACATTTTGGTCTGTATGTTTAGGTCATATCTCCATGACAACACTGAGAAGGCTAGTTTTTATTTTATTGGAGGTTTAAGTTTATGAATAATTAGGGGCGCTGCCTTTTGAGTGACAGCCAGCCGCTGGCCCTCACTATTCCTCGGAGGCTAGTTGTCAGGATTAGCACACTAACTCCGTCATCTTGGCCTCGACTGCGGTCATTCGTGTGGTGGTGTTACCATCAATGACATGATGGTCAGTCTCTACCATCTATAAAAAAAAATCCTGTTTCCATTACAAAAAAAAGAAAAAAAAGACTCTGTTCCCTTCCAGTCCCGGGAAAAAATCTCAACATTGACTCCCACCGGCGGTGGTGCTAATGTGGCTAATTCAGTATACGTCAGCCAGACAGACGTATCTCCCTCCCCCAAAAGTCACATCAACGGCCATTTTTTGGTAAGAGGAAATGAGGCGGAGTCAGAGTTTGACAAGATGGCGGCTCCCAGAGATGAGTACGATTGGATCAAGTTGAGAGAACGGACCTTGACGGAGAGGCTACCTTCCATTTTTTATACAATCTATGGATGCAGGTCAAAGCCAAACCCATGCCGCTGCAGGGGAGACTTTTAGCCTCTGCATAGCATGTGGTGCCTTCTCTACTGCTGAGCCACTGGGTACCCCACACATCTGCGGATTAAATATGTCAGATTTTTCTGAGACAAGCAGAAAACTCTCACAATTATACAATCAGTCAGTTAGTTACAGATTGAGAATTTCTATATATAATTACTTTTTTTTTGCAATGTCATTTATGTCATTTTAATTAATATGACAGAAGGGGGCACTCTAAGCAAACCTATTGCAAGTTTCCTTGTTAAAGTTGGAGTCTGGACCAGTACCTCCTCTGAGAGGTTCATTGACTGCAGCCTACAAGTGCTGTGTCCTGCACTTCACTCTCTGTTTGATGTTGATTGCTATTCTGGAGGCGCAGCCTTGCAGAGGCTTCAGGATTTTGATGCTTCAGTGGTTGAATGTGACTGTAATGCCTGCTTTCGTTATCTCAGATGACCAATTAGTTGTTACAATTTATTTTGCTCGTTAACACAAACAAACAAACATTTAAATACCAACAGATATATTCCAGAGATAACAATTACAGCCATGTAACATGAATATGTGAGTGTTTTTTTTTTTAGTATTATGAGGCTCACATAGTTCTGAACTGAAGATAATGATGTGAAAAGCTGCCTGTGTGCCTTTAAGAGGCAAGATCACATTGTTATTCTGGGTTTGTCCACAGGCCGACTGTGGAGGTGGACAGATAGTGGTTCTGAGGGTGGTGTGTGGGGGAGAGAGAAGGTGTGGGAGGGGCGTGTGTAGGAGTCTTCTAATATGAGTCTCCAGGGGCCAGTATGGATTAGAAGTATAGGGAGAGAGACAGTGAGAGAGAGACAGCGATGTGGATAAGATGTCCTTTGGATGCATCCCATGTTTTATAGCACGTCCAAGGAGGCCGAGATTGATCCTGTGTTCCCCTGTTCTACAGAATGGTGTTACAGGCTGAACACTCAAGGCTAAGCTGCCCATTAATGAGCCAATAATTTGTGTCATTATGTGAAGGCTGCAGCTGGTGCCACGGATGCACTGCTTCTCACATGTCAGGTCTGAAGACTGAAAGGAGTCTTAGCGCTGCTCATTATAAAGCCGGCCTCTCATCCCTGCTTCCATCCTTTGTCTTGGAAGCATGCGTGGCAGAGAAGGCTTGGCCTGGATAGCTTATTTATTTCCGCCACAGCTCCCTTTTTGAAACACAGCATGCTCAATATAAAATCAATGTATTAAGTGTTCTCGAGTATGCAGAGTGACGTGCTGCCATTCCCACTCTATGCCTTTGGCTGTGATTACAGCTAATTTGAATGATTGAAATGCTTCCATAGTGGAGCTGGAGTGAGTGAAGTGAAGGGCTCACACAGATGAAGGGGGAGGAGGCGAGAAAGGCTTGGCTCTACTCCAGGTGGAGGAGGTGAGTCATTCCCTATACAGATAGACAGTCTATCAGTGTGTGTGTGCATGTATGTGTGCATGTGTATGTCGCTCAAAATGTTCTTGGGAGGACAAAATAGTATACATTGTGCATCTGTGTTGTTTTTGTGACTTTCTGTGCAGATTACAGTGGGTATCTTTGGTTCATCTGTGTGTACTGAAGATGAATTGTGACCGTATAGTCTCGAGGCTAGCTGACTTCACTTCCCGAGGTAAGATTCATGTGGCTCAGCATCACTAAATAACTGCAAGCAGGAGTTTCAGTAGAATTGCTGAGTACTAAAATGCTCAATCGACAGAGAAATGCACACAGCCTGTATTCAAAACCTGGGCCTTTAAACGAATGCTGTTACAGTCATTCAGTTGCTTTGACAGTGAAGAGATATGGGACATTTAACCTATGTATAAAAAAAGGAATAATTTGGTCTCTCTAGAGATCTAATGTGAGGACTGGCCAAAATAGGAACACATTAAGTTCTTCAGCAGGCATTCATGTTGTATTCGCACACTTTCCATCAATCATGTGCATCTGTGTATGTGTTCAAACCTGCGTATCCGTGGTTACTTTGTTTATGTTGCAGATGCATGCGGACTGTATTCTTTGGGCCACCTGACTCCATCATCTAGGTGGGCGTCAGTTTCATGTGGTCTCTGCATCAAACTAAATGAGAGCAGCTAGAAGTTTCACTTGCAGTACATCCTTTCACATTCTTCTGTCCTGGAAACGAGATCACTTAGTTTAGAGGTTAGATGCCACGTGTGTGTATCATCTTTTTATTTCTGTCATCTCAACGAGCTAGTCTCTTGAGGTCTTATTTGAGAGTCAGCCATGGACAAAGTGGCAGATTATTTAGCTCTTAAGCATGCAGATATACAGAAACACACACAAACAGCCACCCACATTTAGGCGCACACACTAGTTTCCTCATTGTTCCATTTGCTTTTGCTTTCTTCTTATCAGAAGGTATACAGATCTCACTTTATTCATATGGCATTTCTGGATGGCTACTAGCAAGTTGTTTATTTGTCATCCAACAAGGGAGGGGTGTATACAAAGAGGACATTCTGTTCTAGACAAAGCAAGCAAGCAGGCATACAACTCCGCTGCCTTCTTCCACCCCCGCCTGCCCATGCACCCCAGCCCACTATCCTGTCTCTTCCTAATAACTCTGCCAGACTCTCTCTCTCTCTCTCTCGCTCTCTCTCTCTCTCCTCCACCAACGCCATTGAGGAAGCGCAAATAAAAAGTTGTTGTCATGGAAACCTGCCGTGCCTTTCCTCCTCATCACCCTCTCAGCACAATCAAACTTGTAGACATACACGTGCGCACACACAAACACACATACACACATACACGCAAGGCTTTCTTGCATATATGCAATACACCCTCAAGACTTTAAGAGGCATTGCAGAAAAGAGACGGCTATCTTTGATAGAGACAGAATAAAAAAGTGCAAACCACTACAATTCACCCTATACAGATATGCAATACAAATCAAAGTAAGAAATCAAATCTCACATTTTCAAAAGACAATCTGATCTGTGGTGCCATCTTGAGTGACCATTAAACAAAAAAAACGTGTTTCTGATACATGTTGATGTGTAGATTAGGTAGGTTATCAGTGGGACCTTCCAAAAAAATGGCTGGAACATTTCTAGCTCATTGTAACACAGCCAATTGCACCACTACAGGAAAAGCAAGACAGATATTGAGACTCTTTAGCA
The DNA here is from genome assembly GCF_963691815.1 of Echiichthys vipera. NCBI lineage: Eukaryota > Metazoa > Chordata > Actinopteri > Perciformes > Trachinidae > Echiichthys > Echiichthys vipera. The sequence continues at coordinate 9,138,683 of NC_139828.1, forward strand.
GCCAGATATTGACTGACTGATACTTTTTCACAGTTTTTTTTTCCAATATTCGATTGAAATATACATTTTTGTCCCATCATAGATTAGCACTAAATGGTGGCCATTTCTTCATGATTTCTTAAAACACTGTATCTCTCAGATATTATATAAACTAATACCTTTTACCAAGTAGTATTGCAACATATCTAGTCAAATAATACATGCATTCAATGATATTTGTACCCCGATCTAAAAATAACAAAAACTATTTGGATGGTTTTGCTTGCAGCCAATCACCGCATGGGTTCTTTGAATTAACGCAACATGGGATAGGCCCACAAACAAACCCATACAGTCTATGGTGTGGTTGTATTCAGTGTATTTGGCACAGTTGGTAGTTCAGCATGCAAAGATGCTTCCATTCACATGATGGGAATGAATGAAATAGTCTACTAAATTAGAGAAATGTATTTAAGGAAACTTAGTGGTGATACCCTCTAAGTCGAGACTTATTACTATAACCAAACACTGAAATTTCTTCTTGATAAGAGGACAAACATGAATGGCCCTCCTCGGCAGGCTGCCAAGTGAAGTGCAGTCTTCAGATGGAGTAGCAGCTGGTCAACTGCTCCTGATGCTTCTGTTGTTGCTATTGTTGTCATCCCTGTGGTGATAACATGGTCCTGAGGAAGCAGCTTTACACACACACACACACACACACACACACAATCTCAAACAGTAACGCAGGTTGCCGTGGGTGTGTCCCCAGCTGCTCGTATGGGTTGACGTACTTCCACTACGCCCCCTTGCATGCTACCAGGGGAGGGCACAAGTCCCGCAGGTCTCCATTCATTCTAGGTGAGACACAGATGACATGACAAGTTGCTACCATGACAACGGTTGGTTGGGTGAAGCTGTGTGGCATGAGCTTACATGTTAGCTGATAATGAAGTGGCCCCTCCTTTCTTCCTCTCGTTGCCTGAAACAGAAAAGACCAACTGTTACGTTGTCCCTGTGTTGCGTATCCTCTACAACCATAGCTCGTTTTTTTATGATTTTTGTTTTGTCTGATTTGTAATGTGACTGACTGCAGAAGGTATCTGCCTACCCTCAGTCAATATGCACTCAATTCACTTGATGTTATTGTTCAGGTGCTGATTGCTTCTCAAAGCTGCTTCACCTGAAATGGGGTTTCCATCGTGCTGGTTGGCAATTTTGGTGGTTGGGTTTAATGCATTGTTGCTGTCAGGATCAGACACTGTAATTTGAACATTATCTTGCCAAGGATTGATGAGCCTGCACTTCCCAATTCTGTCCTGATGTGATGCATTGAGCATGATTGGCATGCGGGAAGAGAAAATAAGCCAAAAGAAAACAGAAGAACAAAGTGTTGTCAAATTAGTCTTTCAACCCCCAAACAGCTAATGTATTTGATATGATAATTATGTTTATTTATCTTCCAGCTACTTGTTACACTAATTAGACTTTATCAAGCGTATTAGGCAGAGGTTTGAAAGGGAGAGACACTTTGTTGTCATGTTTAAGTTGTTAGAAGTTTTTTCTTTTTTTAAATAAATCTAATCACCAATGATTAAGTGTGCTTATAAACCATCTAAAGTCAGTGCAAGGTCCCATATTGTAAAAAGTTAGACTTCCAGGTCTTTTCTTTTTGGTAATAAAGCAAGTTGAGTTTCTATGTAAATATGTGAAAGTACAAAAACACCCACTCGCTAAAGTCATGCCCCGGTTGCAATAACTTTGCAAAGACACCAAGAACACAGATGCGGAAGACCTAGAAGCGTTGACCAATCAGAGCAGACTGATTGTTTTCGGGAAGGGTGTTGAAAGAGACAGGTGCAAAAATGGATTGTTTCAGACAGGAGGTGAATACAGGTACATTTCGACAGACAGTATGAGAAAACTATTTTTTGAACATTAAAGCAAATTAACAAATTCATATTAAAACCCAAAATGAGAATGAACCTGACAATTAGCATAATATGTCCCCTTTATATGAGAATGGTTGATCCTGATCCAATTAGCAGGTGAAATGCCAGAGCCATTTACTACAGGACTGACTTAATCTAAAAAAAAAAATCTATCTTCCTATGTGGTGGTGAAGTGTCCGTGCCACCTCATCTGCAGATCATTGTGTCTTATGAAAGACCCCCCCCCCATTGCAGTTCATTCACCCTGCTCTAAATATTGGATTCAGGCCGAGTGCCACCGCAACAGCCTGCAGATAAGAAGATACATTGCCGCTGACATTTAAAAGGAGTCACTACCCCCTCATCTGCCTGTCCATTGTCAGCAGCCTCCGTGGCCTATAATGGGAATGTGCACGCCCAGGCCATTATAAATAGTCTGTGTCCTGGTTAAATGCAACACCTCTCTTTGGGTGCTATGATTCACTGTGATTCATGCCAGTGTGTGTTCTCTCTGTTCTGGCTGATGAGCTGGATGACCGAGGGGAGGAGATAAGGGCTGCAATGGGAACATGGATCATGGCTGTGTGTATGTGTGTGTGTGTGTGTGTGTGTGTGTGTAGGCTTTGCCACGTGTGTAAGTGTGTAAGTGGTAAATTGAACAAAGAGAGGAAGAGATGGAGAGATTGGAAGTGCACAGCTGAAGTGCTAAATTTGTCAGCCCACTTTTGAGCCCACTTTCAGAAAAAAAACAAGCGTACTTGAAGGAGGGAGGAAAAAATAGAGAACAGAAATGAACAATAATTTCCTTCACAATGAACTGCAATGGTACATCTGTAATGTGAGTGGCTGTGAGCGTGTGTGTCTGTGTGTGTGTGTGTGTTTGTGTTGTACACGTGTCTTGTTAGTGTGCAGGGGCAGGTGCAGCTACTCAAAGAATGAGACTCCTTGTTATCACGCCTGTAGCATTTTCCTAGCGTGCATGCAAACTGAACATTGCATTCTCTTTGGCTGTGATAGCTATAGTGATTGAGTGATAGGCACCTATTTAATTGCACCCTGCTGTCTGTTGTCTATGTATCAGCAAGGTATGAGGATGAGGCAAACGCTAATGGATTGATATGAAAGCCAGTCATGAGGGCACATACTGTCCTGCGTGACTCTCCGTGCAACCAAACATGTTGCCTGCTTGTTTGCTAGTTATTTACAGTGGTATCACTTGCCTTCTCTGCCGCCGGGACTGTATGCATGTTTGTGCATGTATGTGTCTGTCCATGTGTGTGTGTTTGAATTCTAGTGCACACCAGCTCCCAATGGCCATGTGGGTGTGTGGTGGGTACCTCAGTAACATTAATAGCCAAAGGGCAGGCAGGCAGGCAGGCAGGGAGGGAGAGAGGACATAGACAGGAAGGGGAAATACAGTTCGCTGGTCGCCCACCACTTCCTGTGTGTCTCCTACACTCACAGCCCACGGGCCAGAGCTGTTTCTAAAACCAGTTTGTTTGCTTGCAGTGTGACAGAGATAACAACGAACTAAAGGTAAACAGGGAGACAAAACAGCAAGGAATGCCACTAACAAAATAGTGATGGGTTGGTCACTATAGGAAGGTTATGCAAGATGCTGGAAATGACTTGCCCACACTGCCCTACCCTTTCATTTACTTGCCAAGTATCTGAGGTGAGGTAATCAAGTGGTACAATGACAAAGCACAAGCAATAGCAGATAACAGATCTGCCTTGCAATAAGGATTTGATGACCATGATCCAATATGAATCCAATATTAATTAATTCACAGGAAATGCAATGCAACAAAGGTTTCCCCTAATTTACTGTCAAACCTAGAGTACAGTCGACAAAGCTGATTCTACCCCCCTTAGCGATAACAATGAGGCTTGCAGTATCAAGACATGTCCAGCAGAGGTCCTTCTCTCATTAAGTGTTGGTAGTGTCTCCGTCTTGAAGTGGGGAGCATGCAGTGAATAGGTGATAAAGGTGAACCACAACAAGCAGGGAGCTCAGTATTTCAGCTCTAACGATGTAACACAAAACACATGCTTATGATCCCAATATACAAACTTTAATGTTAAATTCTGAGAATGTAAGTCCTTTAAATATGATGATTCAGGGCACATTTTGGACCTTCCACCCCTGGACTCCATACCACCACCAAGCAGTCACCCACAACTGCTGACAGATTAGATTGGCCGATAAGACGCCCGTGGTTTGCACACATACTGTGTTCGGGTAAGAGGCAAACCCCCTGCCCTTCTGGGATCCCACATCCCCATTGAACTTTCCACCCACTCACCAAGGAATGCGGAGAGAGGAGGGGGAAGAGGGGCTGTAAGAGGCAGAGATGGGGGGGATTTAAAGGGAAGGGGAGGAGAGGGACAAAAAAACAAAGATGAGGAAAGACTGAAAACAACACATTCTGAAATATAGTGATAATACTGCAAATGGCCCCTGTGATAATGCTCTTTTCATCAGACTGTTCGTGTAGTACAAGCTCTTAGAAAATGTGAGAACAGGGACAGGAATGTAACGACAAAGCCAGCGATGACACATCATGTGGGTCTGCGATGTAGAAGAGGCCGCTGGAGGGGGACTGCACAGTTCAAGGTTTCCCCCCTCTGTCTTTTACTGAACAGGTGAGGACTGACACAGGCATGGGAACAAACCAGTGACGGACAGACGTTCACACAAATTGTACACGCACATACAAATGAAAATCTTTATCTTTAAATATCGAATGACGTGGCATGATGCGCCATGATGCGCCATGATGCGCCATTGTCTTAATTATTACTATGATTTGATAACATATTGTGTGTGCATGTTTATCTGTGTGACATGTTTTTCTTATCACATGACACCACGAGCCCCTGCATGTTTCATTTTTGTTTTTTGCCACTGGAGTCTTGTCAACAAGTCCCAAATGCCTCGCGCCATCCCTTTTCTCTCTTTCAGACTTTCTCAGAGGACTTTAGCACTGATGAAAGCAGGTGCCTTGGTACGCCTCTCATTGAATTAGGAATTCCACAGCGTAAAGTGGCAGCATTGTTGATGAAAGGTTAGAGCTGTTTCAAATTCTCCCCCCAAATGAAAAGGCCCTCTCTCCAGCGGTTGTACAAAAAGAGGGATGACATTTTGGTTGCATCAGCTGTATATCTAAAGTGTCTGCAGCAAAATGCCAAAACGATCAAAGCCAAATAGGGAGGATAATACACACAGAGAGCACCTTGGCGCTCTTTGTTAGGTTATCTGCCCACAAACCTTAGTCAGACCTCATAAAATGTCATTACGCCCCTCAGTGATAATTCTGTGAATACGACCCCATTTAATGATAAACATTTACATGGCGGCAGTGAAAGGAATTTATCAGGTCTTTGCATTAGGGATTAGATTCGGTGGCTGAATTAGTGTCTGTTCAAGGGCAGAATGGAGGATTGGAAACTCAGTGGGTGGAACATGAAGAGATTTCATAAGAGGAGGCAGGTGGTTGTGACACAAGACATTAAGGCGCTCTCTCTCTTCTTGTTAGCCTACCTCCAAACACACCCCTGAGACATATCGCAGATGTGAATGGACATCTTCGCTGTGAAGTGTAGGCTGAAGGATAAGGAAGGGAAGCATTTTGAAGATGCCACAAAGTCGCAGGATGTGAGAGGCTGGATAATTGACCTCCATTGTCATTGCCCCCTGTTCAGGTCAGCCATGTACACGTCACTACTTCTCTGTATTGTTCATTGTAATAAAGATCAGACATGCTATCTGCTTACCTCGCCAACCTGCCGCTGTTCTGGCAACACTGGCTCTCTGTATCCATACAGTGACTCACACTGAAGCACTTCATGTTTGCTCCTCTTTTCAGCCAGTGTCACCCCACAAAAGGGAGTAATCATGCTTGAGGTTCAGTCATATATAAGGATTATCAAAGGAACATGATGTCGAAAGGTAAACTTCAACTCAGCGCCCGCCCAGCAGGCAGACAGGGCTGGGAGGCAACGCAAACAGAAAGGATGTATTTGCTTTTCATGTGAAAATCAATGGGCCCAGACAGATGGCGGTTTGTTTCCTCACTATTTACTCCCCGGCTCCTTGACAAATGTCCTCGCCGCCCCTCCTGGGCTGACAGTGCACAGGTAAGCAAAAAGCCATCCCTTCCTTTCCCACACCAAATGGATGACAGGTGTGCCAGCTACCACCCTATTCCTTTCGTTGTTTCTCCCTCTAAACCCGCATCCATTCCCTCCTGTTTGACCTAGCTATACGGCAAACAGCCTTGACCTTGTTTCAAAGGAAAACAGTTTATTTGCTTAAGAAGCTACTCTATCAGATAAACGTCTTTATCTTCATCTTTATCAGAAACATTGGCCACCTAACATTTTAAAAAGCCAACTGGAAATGTTCCGCTATCAAGAAACACAAGGCTTTTATTCATGCAGTATGGTTTGGTGAGTCATATTGTGGAAGGAGATAGACAGTGTCTACAGTCCGTTACCACCAAAGATAGATGGTGACAAATATGTTGATGAATAGCCAGGTCTGAAGTGTCTCAACGGTTAACTTGACCTGGCTTGTGTTAGAGGTTGAGGTGTTGAAAGGAGCAGATGCATGAAAGATCAATCATAATTCATTCCTTAACCATATATAGGATGCCTCCTGTATGACTCATGTGCAAAAAAATATTTATTCATGTAAGAGTCATAATATCTTTTGTTCATTTGAGGGTAAAAAGTAATATTTTGATAGAACAGCTTGCCCACTCTGAAATCATTTTTCCCTGGACACAAATTTAAGCAAATTGCTTTTACTGGAATATGCTTCGACTGGGACTCTGTGATATTTTTGCTGATTTCAATCAGCACAAACTCTTGCTCTAGAGGCAGAAGTGATCCTCCCTGGAATCAGACTGAGGTCTGCAGAGCCGAATCTGTGGGTTTTAATAGAGCCTCGTGTGGAATCAGACTTTCCTTCTCCTGCTTTGAGAGATATTTTTAGTCAAACAGTGGCACTTCTGCTCAAGTACACCAAGACAGCACAGAAGGTACATTTGTCTGATTCAGAAGTTTGAATGCAAGCATGATTCACACTCACAGGCAGACTTCTGGTTACACAAAGATGCAGCTTGTAACAGTGGATGCTGCTTCCCCTTTATTTCTCTCTATTTTGCAAGAGAGGGAGGGGTGAGAAATGTAGAGGGGGTGGGTGGGGGTGGAAGTCAGCATTCCAGCCAGGCCAGAACGGAGCAGAGGTCGTATGGATAGAGAGAGCATGGGTGGAGGTGGAGGTGTGGGTGTTGCGGTGGCGGTAGTGAAGGGGCGGTAGTGCAGGGGCGTAGCAGAGTAAAGAGCAAAGAGCAGTTCCTGATTCCACAGCCCTGAGCTCACCGCCTTTGCGCCTGCTGCCAGCCACTCCTTTTCTCCTTCACACCATCTTCTTCCTTCTCCTCCCACTCCTCCCCTCCACCATGTCTCTCCATCTGAGGTGTTAACTCCTTGTTGGGCAGTTCCAGAGCCGTTGGCATGGATGCTGGTTTTCATGGAAGCTTGGGGGAAGAAGCGGGCGTGCTTCTATGGATCCTTACTGGAAGTGAAGGCGTGTGTGCCAGTAAAGTCGAAATGATTCACTCCACAAATGTTTTTTATCCATTTGCAAAAGCATATAATCCTCCTGGCAATTAACTGTGACCTGGCATGACGGACGTGTCAACACACATACACAAACACACACACACACACACGCACACACACACACACACACACATACACACACACATACAGTACAGGATCAATCGGTGCGGGAAGGAGCAACACAAGATGAAACAGGGTAGACTGAGGAGGAGCCCTGGATTGGTCATGCCTGTGTTTAACTCGTAAACACTGGGTTTAGTCAAGCTACAGTAAATCATGAATGTTGGTTACATGAGCATTAAAAACAATAGCTGATTAGTGATAAAGCCAACTGTCACTGTCACACCACTGAATATCCAAGGCTTGTCCACAATAGAGCATTTTTTCCAGCGAATAATAAGACCCATAAGCCAGATTGACAGGTGAATACAAGAATAGCACAGGGCAGGAAATTGTGACACACAAGCACATACACACACACGCACACACACACACACCATACCATACACAAAAGCCTAATATGGATGGGTTATGAAGAGGAGGAGAATGGGCTTTGAGAGCCTTGCACAACACAATACCTGGAAAGGACTGGGTAGGGCTGGAAAGGTGGGTGTGATAACTCTACACTTCTGTTTTTACGCGACACACAAGCACACGTGTGTGGTTGTGTGAGCGTGGCATTACACAATACAAGCAATAGACTGTGACATTTGAATGTGCTGACTGTCCTTTGGTAGGCAACGCGCAGGTGACGTGTATGCATCGGAAAAAGATGACCTTCTGATAGATCAACTGTTCATGCTCCCTCACAATCTCTCACTCTCTAGCCCTGTCACTGCCCTTTGTCTTGTTCCACCACACCCCGTCCACGCTACCTTGTAGTCGCTCTCACTGTTTGGTAAAATAAACATAGCTCGCATGGCTACATATTGTCCTCTGGCCGCTATAAAAAGATTCACTTGGCTGCATTTATGTATCGATGAATGTGGGCCTCCCCTACTTTCACTTTGCAGGATCAGGTGGTATATGATTAAGGGCGCTATTACAGTTTGGCAGCTCTTGACTTTACTACGTAACCTCTGCTGGCATAATGTACTCTAATGTGTTTGAGTTCCATTTGAACTTCCAACTATCCTGCCATCCCTAGCATGTTGATGAAAAATGGCCACCTTTAGAGTGCGCACTACCATGTGCAAGCATAATTAGTGGAGAAAGAGTCAAGAGGTCTTTGAACATAAAGACATAAACCATGGCACTGTTTAGCTGTGTGGTAATGAAGCATTACTTTCTTTTTCTAAATGTTCTATTTATTTCATAGTGTTATTCACTCTTACTTCTATTTATTTTCTTTGGAGAAAGAAAGGGCGAGTAGATGGTTAATGAACTTCATGATCCGTTTGTGCTTCTGTCCTGTTGGGTTTGTGTTGCTGCGGTCCACACAGAGAAAAGAGGATGTCAATGTAAACACAGACAGTCAGCGCAAAGGAATGTGTGAGGCACGCAAAAAACCCTGGGGACAAAGTCCAAAAGAGGAAGGGAGGGGTGAAGAAAAGGAAGGAAGGGGGAGGAAAACGGACTAGAGACCAAGCAAGTGGGTAAAAGAGAAGATTAGGTGAAGAAGAGGAGGAAAAACAAGAAGATGTGAGAAGTTGAGAAAAGAGTGGGAGAAGAAACAGATTTTGAGGGGAAAAGAGGAGGATGTGAGAATACTAATGGGGAAGAAAAAGATGGAGATGGAGTGCATGGAGAGATAGTGGTGGAGTGATAAAGAAAGGAGGAATGAGGACCAAAGTGGAGGGAGAGGGATCGAGCCCAGAGGAGTGGGAGGAAGTTGAGGGAGAGAGCAAAACAGAAGAGGGCTCTCACCCTGGATGCGGAAAGATGGAAAGAGAGAGGAGGGGGAGGAGTGGTGAGATAGCTGAAAAAGAGGGTGAGAGTATGAGGGAGGGTCTGTGAAGGGCAGAGGTGGGGGTAGATCATTCATTTGGAGTCGGGTGGCGTGAGGAAGGAAAAGCCATGAGCAACATCAAAGGCCTTGGGAGGCCTTGACAGAGAGGAGGGTTAGAGTCCTGTAATCCATGAGAGGTTAGAGGCCTCCAACTTTAGTTTCTGGTGCTGCTGAAACTAATTTAGCCATCGGACTCCAGAGGCCCCCAAGAAGGGGCCAGGTCGTAACCGGAGGAGCTGTGAGTGACAAAGAGCAGGGGACTGGAGGCAGAAAAAGGCTCCAACACACACAACCAGGCAGAATATTTTAAGTGGCCCTCACTGGCCTAGTACAAATAGACACAGGTTTGTCTTATACAGATGCTACATGCTTTTACAGTTGTAAGATCATACATATTAGTATGAACAGATGTCAATTATTTTAGTGATTGAGTATTCTTCTGATTATTCCAGTGATTTATTGAGTTATCAGATACTAAAGAGCAATAGTAAATGCACGGATGAAATAGCAGCATCAATGTTGACGCCTGCTTCCTTGATGCGGGCCGCCATTGTTGTCTGAATCAACAGTCGCTTTTCCGCTAAGTCACATCTATAAAAATTCCGCCTGGCAGTCATGATTGGCTAAACCGTTTTTTGGCGATCCCGAAATTCCTCTTCTATGGAGCAATCCCAGGTGGATGGGTGGAGGTTGGTCAAAGCAAGGCAGAACGAAATTCATCCGGCGAGAGTCAGGTAATATTTAATTGGGTTTAAGAGAGAAAACGTTTTTCTAACTGAAGGTCCGTCTACAGAGCTGCCCTCTGCTCTACGCCTGGTGAAGTAGTCTTAATGGAGGGGTGTGCCATCCAGCTAGTTCTTTTAGTCTCATTTGACGTCTAATAAACAGTAAATTCTTCAAATTCAGTGCTCCATATCACAGGTGTTTTCCAAGCTTCTGTAGCTGTCATATTTCACTGAGATGGACCTTGGGTGAGATCGCGGTAGCAGTGGGTCTTACCTTCATAAAAAAGATCTGACTCCCCAGCAGCAGTCCGGGCGGTCCAGGCAGACCCACGTCTTCTTCACATGCCAAACACACTACACTGTATATAGTTATATGAATTTAGTAATCGAGTTACTCAACAAGGAACCGTTTCAGCCCTTAAACAGATGTTCTCCCTCTCAAGGAAGTAGGGTCTGTTGTTAATATGCAATGTGTATGTTATCAGCATCAATGAATACATACATACAATACATTTGTGCCTCGAAGAAAAGAAGTGTCTGGGTGGGTCCGACACCGTAGCTCTTTCTTCTGTACAGAGACCAAAACGATCAAAACAGATGCCTCTCCATACTAAGTCTAATTGACATGAGGGGGAGAAGGGAGGGGCACGTCACGTTTCAGCTCATCCAGTCACACACACACTATTCACATTCAGGAAAAGTTGAGGTTTTATGTTCAAGCAATTATGTTTTACAATCACCCACACTGAATTCCTTCTTTGCTGACACATATGGAATTACTGCATTGGCTCCGAACCACCCAAAATGACAGAAAACCGTAAAATACGGGTAGGCTCTGTGAAAGGAGACACTCTGGTGACAAAGCTTCAGCACCCGCTGCTAACCTTTGAATGGACTGAGTGTCAACTGCAGAGTCTAAGTGTGTAGTCACAGTGAATAAGAACATCAACAGCCACAACCTACATATTAAGGGCTAAACAAAGCATTTGACATCTGGCAAGAACTCTATGAGCACTGAAATACGTGTGGGTGCGCAGAATGAATACACACATATATTCCTGTTATGCTTTTAATGATGTGCGTGTTCCGTGCATATGCGTGAGCCTGTGTGCATGATGGGTAGCCATGGCGAATGAGTCACCCTGTACTCATCATACAGAAATGTTTGAAACTCATTCAAATGCTTGCCTGACCGCCCATATAAAACTGACCGTATACTGTGTGTATGTAAACAGGCTGGAGATTAAGCGTGTTGTGTTGAGATATAAAACCAATACAAAAGGGAATGTAATGAGTTGACTCACAGGCGCAGTTATGGGAAATACGCTGCATCTTGTCTTAAAGGAAAAAAAACAAACCATTACCAACAAGGTAGTCAGCAAAGAGGCTGTGAGTGTATGATGATTTATGGAATAAGAACACAGGAAGTACAATTAAAAGCTGCAGGTACGTGCTTCGAGCAATGTGAGATCTTAGGTGTGCCCGTATGAGCAAGAGAGAAGAAAGTGTTTATATGAGTTTTCTGTGTGAAGATGTGTGTAATCATGTGAGCGTGTATGTGTGTGAGTTTGTGTGTGTGTGTGTGTGTGTGTGTGTGTGTGTGTGTGTGTGTGTGGGCTGTTGGCCCCTCTGCTCTCTGTGGGCTTTGGGTGTTGGTTTGATTATAGTGTCCGTGAGCCAGGAACTTTAAGCAATTCGGTCTGTCACAGCCGTGAGCCAAAGCACGGCACACAAAGACAAAAAGTAGAACTTATACTGATCACACACAAGTGTACCCACACAGTTGAATTTCCACCTCCTTAGAGGGCTTATATTCATTTCCTGGAGACTTAACCTAACCATAACCATAACCATAACCGCCACTTGCCTAACCCTGATCCTAACCTTAAACCAAGTCTTCACCCTAAAATGTAAGGATTAACGTTATTGAAGCTGCCTACCAGAATTTCGGGACCAGGACCACACCTCAACGGCGTCTCTTCCTGCATTTCCCATAAATACCTGCCTAACCCTCTGCTCTTGTGCTGCTCTCTTACTCTTTACCACCCCCCACACCCCAACCCCACCTCTCCTTCTCTTCCTCTCATCCTGAGGTGACCCATTGTGCCCGGGTTCAGCGGCGGATACGCTTCAGCCAGTTCAAGCATCGCACACCAGTTCGTTTTCTCTAATAAATGATTAAACACATTTTCTTGATGGTGTGGTCCTTTGTACCGAATGGGGACATTTCGTCCGCAAATTTAGCTGAGTCCCCAAAATGTGACTGATTTATGTCCCCACAACATGAGTAACACATGCCCACACACACAGACACACACTTTCTTTCCTCTCCAGCTGTGACAGTGATTACATTCATTCATTCAAACATGTCCAAACATGTTTATTTAATAACAATGATAACATTGCTGCTGTTATACAATGTACTTTCAGGCCACAGTTTTGAAACAGCTTGTCCCTGTCCTTATAGAACCTATAGAGAATGCAAACAACATCATGGTGTAGCTTTGAATAGGCTCTGCTATAAAATCCTTGAAATGATGAATCATGATTCGGAACAAACTGAAAAAGCCTGAAATTGAATTAAAGGGCTTTGTTGAATGCTCGATTCCGATTGGTCAATTACAGCCTTCTGCAATTTTGATAATAGATTCTGGAAGACCATTTTTATGTGAATGCAGTAATTATAATATTAATATTTTGTGTCAAATTATGAAGTTCTTGCCATGTAAGGAGCAGGGTGGGTGTTGGGCCACTGCCTCACCTTGTCAGGGTTTAATTTGCAATAATGTCCCGCTCACTCAAAATGATCCCTTACATATAAAAAGGCACAAAAGTTACACAAATCTACTAAATATAAAAAGCATGTATGCAATGCATTACATACATTCTCAGCTAAACAAACATGAATATTGTACAGTAAGGTAAAACAGTACTACACGGGTCTGTTCGGCTCCGATGCCTTGACCTGAAAAAAATCTATTTACGCTCTCTGGTTGAGGTACCAAGTAGATGGTGATTCCCTCACTCTCGATCGTGTGAATTCATGATTTACCTTTGTCAGTTCAGGTCCCAAAAACAATCTATGGCCCCAAACATGGCTCTGAAATATCAGTAGTCTGTGTATTGATAAATACACGATGCTGTCCATGGGTCTGAAGTAGTAAGTAAGATTCTTTCTCGTTGAGTCGTCCATGGGGTCAGTGAACAAAATGAACTTTCCACTCCCCCTGAAAACGACCAACTGCCTGTATGAGCACATTGTTGATGTGATGTGATCAATAATTAAAGGGATTTATAAGATGAGTATAAGAAATAATTTATCTCAGATATGACTCCCAGAGTACATCTGCCCACATCTGGTCATTAGTTGTGAGACTGGAACCTAATTTGTTATTAATAAAACCATTAAGACTTCCTCTTGGGAAAGAGAAGCTGGTAAAATACATGTTGGATATGTTATCCATCTATCTATCTATCTATCTATCTGTCTATCTATCTATCTATCTATCTATCTATCTATCTATCTATCTATCTATCTATCTATCTATCTATCTATCTATCTATCTATCTATCTATCTGTCTATCTATCTATCTATCTATCCATCTATCTATCTATCTATCTATCTATCTATCTATCTATCTATCTATCTGTCTGTCTATCTATCTATCTATCTATCTATCTATCTATCTATCTATCTATCTATCTATCTATCTATCTATCTATCCATCTATCTATCTATCTATCTATCTATCTATCTATCTATCTATCTATCTATCTATCTATCTATCTATCTATCTATCTATCTATCTATCTATCTATCTATCTATCTATCTATCTATCTATCTATCTATCTATCTATCTATCTATCTCTCTCTCTCTCTATCTATCTATCTATCTATCTATCTATCTATCTATCTATCTATCTATCTATCTATCTATCTATCTATCTATCTATCTATCTATCTATCTATCTATCTATCTATCTATCTATCTATCTATCTATCTATCTATCTATCTATCTATCTATCTATCTATCTGAATAAAGATATTTCTATTTTGCCAGTACCTAAGACAATGTGGCACCCAGTATTCAGATACCAAAGACAAATCATCTTCTGTAATGAAGTTTTCCTGCTCTGCTGGGAACCATTTTATGAGTCAGTGGATGATTGTAAAAAGTACGATGTCCATGTCTTTTTGAAAACAAAGCAGGTGGAGTTGCTATTATAGTTAGTATAGTTATAGTATCAACATGAATAAACACAGCCCATATTCAGAAACTGTACCTTTAAATGAGCTTTCAGGACTACGTGTGTATTGTAGTATTACTACAGTAGCATCTTCTATTAGAAACCCCAAATAAGGTTTATAGTCCCTTTAAATATGAGTATGCCACATTATTGCAGGTATTCTAAGTGATTGATGGGCCTAAGGTACATTGTCACAGAAGGGTACTTCAGCTTAAAACAGGAGAAGGAGAAGTGATCTAATGAATTTTACAGAGAAGCACTTCTTTGAAAGGAATCAATAGGGATATGTCGACCTCATTTTAGTGATGCACACGCAGCACAAAAGGCCGGCCTGAGGTGAAAATAAGTGTTTACCTAGGGAAATGGAAATGTTAAAAAAAAACGATCATGGTGGTAGATAGGGCATAATAAGCATTCCCCTGGTGGAGATTAAGGTGGACATGATAGATCCCATATTCCTCTGTTCCACCTTAATGGAGAGATGTTGGCCTCTCTCTGAAAAGTGCAGTGCTCACCCAGACACCCAAAGGTCTTGGGTGACCTAGTTAGTAAGTCCCTGTGCTGGGTTTTGGTAGTTCTCCTGACAGGCTTGCCTCGCATGTGAGCTCTGTTTTTAGCTACTTCACTTCCCATCTGACTCTCGCACTGCTGCTCTCTCCGCTCTGTATCTCTGGCCTCCACCTCCTACTCCTGAATTATCTGTCCTGTTTCACTGTGCAGGTGACAGGGGTTGCATATGTAATGATCAGTCTGGTTCACCTTTCAGGCTGAAGCCTTTGCATGTGTGTGGGTACATGTGTGTTTTTTGCATTTATGTGTGGGCTCCAGGTTTCTGCTTAAGGTAAGCGTGATTCTAAGAACTGTCTATTCAGGAAGAGCATTGAGGTCATAACTGGGCAGGTGAGTGAGTGTGTGTGTGTGTGTGTGTGTGTGTATGTGTGTCAACCAATGAGATCATCGGATGACGGCTGTGGGGGCCTGAATGTCACCGCGGGGAGAACTGTCACGAAGAAGGAACACCATCTCATGCAATAAAACATGACAAGTTTGTTATCCATCGCTTCTCTCTGCTCCATGCCTGGTTGTTGGCTGCATAAACACGAAGGCACAAACTATTCTCACAGAAGTCAGGAAATATTGTACATCTTCACAGCAAGACAGGGACTATGAGTGTTTATTTTTCTTTCTTTACGCATCAAGAAAAAAAAACCTTCTATCTCAGCAGATCCTCCAATTCAAAGAGTCAAGCTGCTAATTAAGGATGATATGTTGAAACACACTCACACACACTTACACACACTTACACACACTTACACACACCAGCTAGCAGAGAACGTTACCTCCGCGTTCAAATAATGTTTTAAAGAAAATGTTTTAAATGTTCAAAGAACATTTGAAGTATGTTTATCATTTCAAGTAATGTTCCTCTGAAGTCAAACGCTAACTAAGAAATAACATTTTAACATTCTCGAGATGTTTCGCAACCGTATTGATTTTACAATGTCCTTTTAAGAAACATCTCCACAAGGTTTCATGATAACAGCGGAGGGGACATTCTCAAAGCAACATTCTGAAAATGTTTGGAGGATGTTATTGATGCCTCAGGTGCCTTAACATCTTTTATGAAACATTCCTCTAATGTGATGCGTTTACAAAGGCAGAATATTTCACCGGGGAATGTTATCTTACTTTTAAAATTAACATTCAGTGAACCAAAAACATACTTCCTGCGTCAAACATTACTTTAACACTACATGTTACATTCTCAGAACATTCTAACCGATATATCAGCACTACATGGTTACCAAGGAGATGAACTAACATATGTAATTGCCTTATCTTACAACACACATTTGATAAATGAAAGATAAACGTAAATAAATTGTGTGTTTATTTCACAGTTAGTCACACCTTATAGTTGAAATACATTTTATTGTACATACTGGCTTGATGATGACTCCCTTGATGTGTAGTATTACTGAAAAATTGGCATCCTATAGGGTAGAACATTGTTTTCGCACAAACACAATGAACGGTGAATATAGCGAGGAGTTAGTCTTTAACCAATAACAAACGGATGTATCACCGCTACATGCAACACATTGTCTTCCATGTGAAATGCAGAGGTGAAAGTGTGAGTGGGTAGAGGCAGCTGTCATTTGTGGGATGTGATGAATGACAGATAGTGGGGGGTTCTTCCCAGAGCCTGTCGTGACTCCCATCCTGACCCGTGCGGTGACCAGGAGAGTGGGAGGAAGAGAGAGAAAAGAAGATAAACAGATATAAAGATGGCCCAATGTGGAGGAAGGAAAAAGGGACAAGAGAAAAAACGTGGGTCGACCTGTTTTAATTTTTCTCAGCAGTGAAACGAAGGACACGGCAGGAAGGGTAGGTGGGTGTCAGAGCGGGAATGGAGCATCATCTATTTGTCATCTATCTTTCTCACTCTCATCCGTGCTATCTCTTTTTTTACCCCCATTACCCTCTTTCCACGCCTCTGTCCTGCCGTTTCTGGCTTCTCGTGGGAGTGTAGCAAAGGCAAATAAACAGAGGAGATTGTTTATTTGTGCCAGTGGGGAATAACAGTGCATTATTAACCTTGTATTACCTTGCCTTGGGTTACCTCAACCCACTAATTTATTACAGAGAACATGGTGTAATGATTTCTTCTACTCTGGATATGTCTGCATGACACAGTGGCTGTGTCAGAGGAGCAAAAACTCCTCCATCTCTCACACAACACGGCAGACACACGCCTGGGACGAATGTACACACACATATGCATGGGCAACTTTCAGGATTGTGTATGCGTAGGAGCATTCACACATTCATCAGAGAGAGAGTATAAACACAAAAACATGCACACACTTAGATGCACAGAAGTAGACATGTGTCCCTCAGGGCCCGTGGAAAAGGCAGAAGCGTGCACACGCGTGGACACACACACACACACACTGATTATTAGTTTCCAGTGCCAGCTGTGCCACCCCCACACAAACACACAATACCTCATCGTTTGTCCTCAACAATCACAGGAAGTTAGTCTGTGTTGCTTCTAATCTCCCCATGGAGGCTGTGTTCCACAAAATAGGAACACTCACCACCATGTTGAGCATATAAATAAAAACACAACCTTAACCGATGTTGTTTGTAGCATCAAATCTGTTTTTATCTGAACCCATTCTGTATTCCCATTTAAAATGTATCGTTGAATAATGTCCTAAATGTTGCTTTTTTCAGAAACATGGAACTCTGTAGGGATTATCTTTTATGTCACGACCACCAGTTTGAACCATTTCAGCTCTGTTTCTGAGAAATCAGGACTTGTCAGCTCTAGATTAGACAGTACCCTTATCACTCATTTATATTTGATGTATTTGGGTATTCCATAAACCACTGAAAATCTGATGCAATCAGCTGATCTGCAGCATAATACAATGCACGGCACAGTTGCTTTTATGGGTAGGAATATGTTGAGAAAATGTAGTGCCAAAGGAAACGGTTGTTAGACGCCAAGGTAAACATGTAATACATGCCACACGTCACACAAGCTAAGCTCTGTGACTGGTGGTTTATTACAAATGCACTTGGGGAGTAAACTTCTACCTCACCAAAGTTTTTATGTACACAAGCGTGTACCAGATATACAACAGTTGTTGTTCTTTTGTGCTGATGAACAGGAGAATTTTGTGATCTAAGATGTTTGTAGAAGTGCTCAAAATAACAAAGCTTTATAAAGACAGGTATTAGTCATAAAAATGAATAGCAAAGTAAGACCATATAATACAAATGAATGAAATAAATGGTAACCTCAAGGTTATTGTTTACAGAGAAAATTAATGAAACTTTTACTTCCAACCAGGGACAACTGAAATAGCAACTCCCACTTCCCAACTCCATGGAATAAAACAGGGTAAGGAGCAGGTGTGTGGGCAGTTTGTACTGTAAAATAATGTCATACGATATAATATGTGCAATATTTTACATTGGGATTCTATATTGTTTTACATTTATGTACATATTTAGAAGACACAAAACAATGAGGTATGTGATTTGATATTATTTAGGACGTTAAAGGGGACATAAGCTCATTTTGGATTTTGACTAGAAACTATGTTAATATGTTATTGTCAATTTTAATATGCCTGCATTCACCCTCTGTCTGAAACACTTTAGCACCGTCTCTTTAAGCTCTACTCCCGAAAAGGCAATCTGCTCTGATTGGTCAGTGTTTCCGGGTCTCTACATACAGTAGTATTGTTGTGACATCACAACCGTACAGAAGTCCTGGAGGCTCATTTAAAGACACAGTTTCTGAATACAGGCTGTATGCGATTCTCTGTGGATTGAGCATTTAAATGATACTATGACAGTGTTAATATAGGAGTTTGACTTGCTTTCTGATAAAAAACCAGACATAGGAATCTTCCTTTTTAAAATATGGGACATTTAAAACGCCTTTCTCCTTTGTTAAACAGCCTGCTAAACATCCTTTGTGGAAAGTGAGATCCAAGCAATATGGTCAACCACTAAAGCTGAATCAACACATGCATTATATTATTAATTCTTCATGCTCGTGCGTCTAATCTCTGTGTCTTTTTCAAAAGTAAAAAAAGCAAACAACATTTTCATTTAGGAAGCTGCTTAACAAACGATCCTCGACTAGTTTGTGACGCCGGTTTACATTTCCTCCTCCTCATCACGTCTGAGCCTAAAATGTAAACAAACTCTGCAAGTCAAGTGTTTCTAAAAACATTAGCAAACTACCCCTCCCACGCGATCTTACTGCTAACTCCCCTCCAATTTACAATTACTGCGGAGGACCGTGCGACCACTGAGGGAAGATGAAGAGAGCGATCGGAGTATTTTTACATTTGAGTCTCTGTGGGTTAAGAGGGAGAGGCAGATTGGAGTTCTGGAGATTAAAAAAGAAAGAAAAGAAAAGACAACACCAAGCAGAGGCACAGTGGTGTGTCTGACATTCTGACACAAACACACACATATGCACTGGGTGTGTACCTGCTCCAGACAGCTTCATACAGAGGTGATAATTAGCTCATGCTGTATGCTGCTTGACCCAACACATCTATGTCCAAAATCATGAGCAGCCTGTTTGTCTCACAGCAAGGGCTTTTATAGTGTTTGTGCTCAGACGGGTGTAAGCTTACACGTGCTTGTGCATGTGTGCCTGTTTTTACTGAAGCCCCGTTGAGATTTGCACCTCCCTCACTGTGGCTTCTCCCCTCCACTGACCCAGTCTGGAGGTGGCAAGGCTGAAGCAGCGCTCCTGCCTCCAGGGGATTCACTGAGTAACAGCACAGGCTGCCGGGCACGGAGCTGATGTCCACCCTGCGAGAACACAGACAGAAGCACACACAGACAGAAGCTCCCACACATGGAGCGCAAACAAAGAGGCATACAGCCACATACGCTGATCCTCTCCACCCCCTCTTCCTTTCTCCCAAATGCATGCATGAAGAGATGGGGAGCGAAAGGGAGACATATGAGAGGAGAGGAGAGGAGAGGAGAGGAGAGGCAGCATTGATTTTTGCTTTATCGTTTCAGAAAACCTGTTTTCTTGGAGAAATGTGACGCTGAATTATTAATATCTTCATTCAATTTTGATGCCTTTCTCTTGTTGGAAAACTAGAGGTTCCTTAGTGAGGAGGTCTTGCATAGCCTCCTGAACACATACTACTACTGCTGCAGCTCCACCACTTCCACCCGCATCCACACACACACACACACACACACACACACACACACACACACACACGCACACACACACACACACACACACACACACACAGACACACACAGACACACACAGACACACACACACACACACACACACACACACACACACACACACACACACACACGAATACACAAACACATACACGTCGGCCTGTCTTTCACCTCCTGGCACACCCTCCATCCTCTCTGGCTTGTGTGGGAGTGTGTGTGCTGGAGAAATAGGAGGGGGAGAGAGATGGAGAGGGAGAATTAGATCATGTAATGAGAGCTGCTGGCAGTGTGACTAAATTGGCTAACTATAGCTAACAACATTACACACTGTCCATCTGGGGCCTAGCCTGTCCTCCCTCTGCTCTTCTTTGTATACTAGTAAAATCAGCCATGTAAAGGACTCCCATCTCCTGGCCAGGGCCTTCCTCTTGAGAATAAAATGTAGAGCAAGCAGAAAATACTAGACAGTACGAAGAAGTTTTGAATGCTAGATGCAAATTTGGCAAGCTCGGATAGAAAAAGAAAAGTAAATGCTTTAGAGATTTGCAGGTTCAGTGCCCCCATCAATAACTCCACGGTAGCTAAAATAAAATCTTAAAATGAATGTTAATTGAATGATTTCAATCTGGCAATCCAATACCCATTTGGCAACTACTATCCATGAATAGATTAAAACAGCCGATTCATCTCTCCATGTTTTTCCTTACCTTTAATCAGTAATATAAGAACGAGAGAACGCAGCCAGCACACTGTGCTGCATAAAGTCTGTTAAATCTTCAACTCTCTGCAGCGCCTCCCTGCTGTCTCTGTGTCCACAACTGGCAGCTTGCCTGGGTAGGAGGCCAGCGCCAGGCAATCTGTGCTTCAGCACCTATGCTGACCCGGCAGCTGCTGGACACCATGTGTGCCCAAGAATGTGGGCACTG
Organism: Echiichthys vipera; assembly: GCF_963691815.1. Lineage (NCBI taxonomy): Eukaryota > Metazoa > Chordata > Actinopteri > Perciformes > Trachinidae > Echiichthys > Echiichthys vipera. The sequence continues at coordinate 9,159,819 of NC_139828.1, forward strand.
GGCAGATGCTACAAAGTAGGCAAGGATGGAGGGATGTTGCAGGAAAAGAAAGACGAAGTTGAAGTTGAAAGAGAAGGGCAGAAGTTGCTTTCTGGCTGAGCTGTGGTACTTGAAAGTCAAGACAGTGTTTGCTCCAAAAGTTGCTTAGAAACTACCAGGTTCAACACAGACACTGGATTGAAGGGTTAAATTGAGTCTTGCTTTGTAGTAAAGTTATTTCTGAGTGTACAGATGGAGTAGTGAATGGTTGTAATGTTGTGGGAGGATGTTTTTTTTTTCTGTTAGATGCACGATTTGGAAGAGCAAATGATAGATGGAGGTACAGAGGGTCAACGTCAGCATGTGGAGATGTATGAGAGCGGAGAAGAAAAAGAAGAGAAAGGAATGAAAGAGAGGGGATAATGGCCAAGGAGTAATAGCACAAGGCTCCCAGGCAAAGATGAAATATTTGCAATTCCACTGGGTCCCTGGGCTGCAGGCTTTCACTCCATTTGTATGGAAATGAGTTTGTCTTTCTTTTTCTGAGCGTAGAGGAGACCGAGGGGAGAGCGAGAGAGATGGAGGGAAGGTGGGCAAACCGACTGACTGACTGTCAAGGATATTGTGATTCCTGCCAATGCTGTTGGAAGGCTGGGCCCTGGTTTCTCTGCGGCACGTATGGATAAAATAAATCTATGTGTTTATGACAGACTGATCTATATGCCTGTCGCAATGGGAGCCAGTTTGCTAGTTGTAAAGCCCTTTGTCTGTTATTGACATTTTTTTCTCAACAAGCTCTCTCTCTCCTCTCATTCTCTATTTCTATCAGTGCCATCCTCCAGTCCAGGCCCACAGCTGGGACTTCTCTGATCCTGGGCCCAGGCCTGCTTTCTGCCAGATAATTGGCAGATGTTGTGGAAGGCCTCTGTTTTGCTATTTTCAGCTGCTCCTGTGTGTCTGCGTGTGTGTTTTAGTGTCTGTGTGTGCATGCATGTGTTGAGTGATGCTGCCACACATGTATTCATGGCCAGCTGCTCATCTCTGCTTCCTTGGGTGAGCGAGGAGAATGACATCCCATCTATGACACCCTCCACTTCTCTGTTTCTACCCCCGCCTCCTTAACTCCCTTCCCTTTCCCTTTCCCTTTCCTCCTTTCCCTCTCCTCTCCTCTACTCCAACCCGATCCCCCCCCCCGTCTCCCTTCCTTTCTGAGTCACAGCCGCCAGCCACAAGTCTGCGTAGGTCTGAGTCATGCCTCAGCTCTCGTGAGATGGGCCCTGCTGTCTGTGAAACCACAGACATGAGATATGAGAAATGGGAAATGAAAGAACAAACAGACACAAACACGCACGCACACACACACACACACACACACACACACACACACACACACACACACACACATACACAAACACACACACACACATACACGAACACACACACAAACACACACACACACACACACACACACACACACACACACACATACACACACACACAACACATACACGAACACACACACGCACACACACACACACGCAAACACACACACACACATACACACACACATGCACACACGCACACACGTATACACACAGAGGGTTATATTCTTGTACAGGAAACATTGTGGGATGAATAAGCTTAGAGCACCTGTCTCTCACAATGAATTCTAGCTGCTGCCGGTTAAGTGTCTGATGCTTTGTGGGACATGAGTTTGAAAAGGCTTTTGTGAAGTTAACTTTACTTTTACGTGATGGTACAGTGGCCAGGAGAGCTCAATGCATACTTACACATCACAACTAGAGAGAAACACATGCAAATATACAAATCAAACACAATCCATTACAAGTCAAAAGTTGATAATTCTGAGTTGGTATTCCCAACTTCCGATCTAACATGGACGTTTGTTGTTTGTATGGTAAGTCTCTGAGCTTCACAAGCTTCTGCAGAGAACGTAAATACCACAGAGAAACATCTGACTTGCTTGTCTTTGCTCATTCAAATGACGTGCAACAGTTTAAATTTGTGTAAAGGGTGCAGAGCCGGTGACCCACAGCCAATAGCATAAAGTCGTAGAACGTGTCTGCATTTGTTTTGCTGTGAAATGGTATTAAAGGACTTACGTCAAATCAACTGAATGGATATGGAAATGACAGCTACAGCGTCGTTACAGCAGGTTTTACATCACAAACGGTTCCCTGTGTGTGCTGCCATGTTGCTGTGATGTCAGGAATGTTTATTTCAGCAGACTAGATGGATTTGGCCCAAGTTTCCAACTGGGAATTCCAACTTGAATGACCTTTGAATGAAAAGCGCAAGTAGAAACAATCATGTGTTGTGAAAAAGGTAGAAATACCAGATACCAGTCCATAACATTTTCAAAACACACAGAAAGCAATAAAAAAAAGACTGCAAAACTACATGCTAATACAGAAACACACAATACAAAATACATTTCGGCAGGACAAAGGTCATCCTTGTTTAACATACAGATTGCTTCAGAACGATCAATATATTGCTGAAAATATAAGCTACAGGTAAAGTTTTAATCATTTTACTCATTAATACCATGTTTCTCTGTTTTTGCTCTAATTTTTCTTTACTCTGTACATCTTGTAGTGCCAACACCTCCAGAAAAGTAAAATTGTTAGCTTATCTTGCGTTGTTGTGTATTCCAAAAAAATCTGTTGTGTAGCACACACAGTGTTTCTGTATGAGGTTGCGTTTGCTGTAGTGGATTCTGGACCATCTGCCCAGTTGCTCACCGCTTCACTTCTGCTTATTCACTGCCTCTTTCAGACCTCGAATGAACTTGAACTTTTCATTTTACCAGTCTGGTCTCAGAGTCATGCTTTCGAGATTGAACCGGTTTTTACCGAGTGTTTAAACACAGCCTATCTTTAACTGCACAGTATCTCACCTGCTGTATGTTTGATAAGTTAATCTGCTTTTTTTTCATATTGTAGCACACTTTTACGGGAACAGTGTATTCAGAGACTGCATTCAGTGTTCTGTTGCTCATGACTCACTGCTGTTATAACACCCTAAGCATATCTCTTTGAAACCCACCGTGAACACTGTATGTATTTATTAGTTTGTGCGCTTGGCCAATGTGATCCAATGTGTTGAAATCCAGAGGTTCAAGCCTAACGCTAGGATGACGCTGGAAATAGTCATACGGGAATAAGGATTGAAACGGCTGTTTTTGTAAGTAGCCTAATATGCTGTGGCAACAGCAAAGCAAACGCTAGAAGGGCTTTAGACTATAAAGCCGCTACCGTGCACAGTATCATCTCCAAAGCAGAAACTGAGGAAGCTTTTCCAACTCGAGATCAAAGGACTTTACCTTGCTGATTAGAACGCAGGGCGGCTCAACTTTCAGATGCAGCGCCGCCGCACCATTCTAGCATAAGAGGATTAGTGATCTGACTTGTTAAACTACACAACAGAACCACAATAACTAAGGATCAAAATGTGGAAACCTAGTTTGAAGTGTGGGGAGAGGCATCCATGTATGACATAAATAGATTGGAGACTTGAAAAGATTTCTGTTATTGAAGTTTCTAGTGTGGCAGGGGGTGGGGTGGGTTGAACCCTGTAGCTTACATTTCAACAGAGAATTTAAGAAAAGGACTAAATGGTTGTGCTTTGATGTATTCTAAATGTACATATCAATATAGTTCGTTCCAATGTTCCTCCGCTCATCAGACCCAATGTAAGCATAAATCTCTCACATCATCATAGGTCAGTGGCCACTGCCCTTTGAGGTCAACTGCTTCAGCCAGCCTGCGCCCCACTTTCACCATCCTATCACACTCAACGCTCCGGCCAAAGACCTGAGGCGATGGTCAACAGCTATTGATCCCCTGAGGTGAGAGTTCACACAAGAGCAGCATTGTCGGGGGTTAAAGGTCAAAGATGAGTGGGTCAAGTAAGATTGAATGTGCCCGCCTTGTTGCCAGGAGCCATGAAGGTCAGCTTGGCCCAGTTCATTCTGTGACCCCAGGCTGGTCAATAGTGCCTCACGTCCATCAATGGCACTCTGATTCGTCATTAAATTGTTTAATTCATAGCCTGTGCATATTATTCCCTTGAAGATAGAGGAATGGCCGTACAGATGCACACGTTAGTCCCCGGGATTGATTTTGGATGGCAATCATCTTGACCTGCAGGCAGGGGGCTAGCATGGGATTGGTTCTTGTCAATAGTGAGCAATGATTGCTGATTTTCTGTTGTTTTCAGTGTATATTCTTTCCACTTTAACTACGTAGCTCATCAGCTGGGTCAGGAGGCCAATGGCAGGTTTGCATTAATATACACTTTCATCAAATCCTTTGCCTTTTGAACCTGCATCAATCCAGAGCAGAACAGAGCATTCACAACCAGGCTTATTCTCTTCCTGCCTTTGTTGAATAAATTACTGTATATCAGAAAGTTTGGTAGTTTTAGTCGGAGGCTCAGAGTTTCTATCATTTCAGCTCAACCCTGCTAAAATTCTGCCATCCTTTCTCCAGTCAAAACATCCTTGGACAGAGTGTGAACACACACACACACACACAAAGACACACACGCACGCACACACACACACACACACACACACACACACACACACACACACACACACACACACACACACACACACACACACACACACACACAAAGACACACACACACACACACACACACACACACACACACACACACACACACACACACACACACACACACACACACACACACACACACACACACACACACACACACCCCTGCACATAAACATAGACTCTCACACACACACACTAGATAGGGATGTTCACAACGAGGCTGTTAGCTTTGGCACAGACCAGGGAAGGGAAGAGAGACCGGAAGCCTGAGGAGGGACTGTGGGAGGGTGTATTTGTGTACAGCGGAAAAATAATACAAATAAAGACAGACATACAGAAAAGAGGTTACAACAGTTTGTATGCATGGATATTCAAAAAGAACACAATGGGTATAAAAAAGTGGCGAGGTTTGAAAGAGAAAGGAGGGAGTGTTTTTTGGGGCTGTTCACCACTGAGTAACTGCATTGTAACTAACTAAAGACACCTCTGTAATAAGAAAACAAGCTTCCAGCAGGTATCTCCTTCTATATTATTCATAATAAAAGCTATATAACATGTACTTTTTTCTTGTGCCTTCAGTTGCGGCCCCCCTCTTTCCTCTCTCTGCCGCTCTGCCTGTCACTGTGCGGTGTGTGTAGGCAGCATTGTGATAGGAATAGATGTTCCCCCTAAGCAAGACCTGCAAGAGCCATTTGAAAAAAATCAGCTTAATGGAGAACAGTAGGTAAAGAGTGGGCAGCTTGTACTTTATTTCCAAGCCTTTTTCTTCTGTTCTTTCCCTGCTGCTCCCACTGTCTGTCATTTGCTCCAGATCTCTGTCTTATGCGCTCTGCCTCCCTTTTTCTCCATTTTGTTTCCCTCTCTCCATGCCCTCCTTTTCACCCCCGTCTTTTGACTTGAGCTTTAGCTTCCTCCACTCCAAATGGTTCTCTCTGAGGTGGCGCATCCCTCCTCTCTTCCCACCACCTCTTCCTCACCTGCCACACTCTCCCTGCCTGCCCTCTCTCTGTCTATATCTGTGTCTATCTCTCGCACTCTCCACCCCCTCTCTTTGCTATATTTTTCTTTCACTTTTCTTTCTTTTATCTGGGCGCACATTCCTCTCCTCCCACACTCAAAATTCTCACTAAATGATTCCAAGTGTCTGGGCCCCGTGCCTCCCTGAGCAGGCAGCACAGCCACCACACACACACACACACACACACACACACACACACACACACACACACACACACACACACACACACACACACACACGTATGCACAGTTACACCCACAGAGAGATGTACGTAAGCATACACAAATATCATTCTGGTTGCTGCAGAGGGGGGATAACAAAGTTAACAAAAGACAGAGAGAGAGAGAGAGAGAGAGAGAGAGAGAGAGAGAGAGAGAGAGAGAGAGAGAGAGAGAGAGAGAGAGAGAGAGAGAGAGAGAGAGAGAGAGAGAGAGAGAGAGAGAGGGAGAGAAGAGGTATTTTTTAAGAATTACTGTTTTTTTTAGAAGTTTTTTCATTATTTTTTATCAATCCACTAGTTCATCCAGCTAGCAGAGATATTCTGTATTTTCTGTTGTTGTGTCCTAGTTCTATATGCATGCTAATTCTATGCTTGTTAAGTAGAGTGTTAAGTTTAAAAGTGCCACAATTAAATATATTCAAAAGAAAGAACATGCATACTAAATCATATTTATTGTTTTAGTGTTCTATTGATGTACAGATTTTCCCCCAATGCAATTAACAAACAGATGATTTTCAGAATATCAAAAGCATATATTGGCCATGGTGGTGATACAGCTCCAGGGATACCTCTAAAGTCAAAAAGTAAGTATTAAGTCATTCAAAAGACATTTTGCATTCTATTTGTGAAGTTTACATGGCAGCAGCAAAGTCCAAAGTTGCCGTTTGATTGAAGCCCATAGGTGTACTAATTGCAGCAAGAGTGTACAGCCATGGTAGTAGCTGTCAAGAAGCAACCTGGAAGTGCTGCAGTTCCTCATATGGCCACTTGAGGCTGGCTCCAGAAGCAAGTAGACCCTCATGTTAAAATGCCCGACAGCAGAAACATGTCGGTAGAAAAAAACAGTTTTGGTCTCAGTAGCAAACTGTCCCATTCTTGACAACTTTACAAGGAATTAATTTTTCACCTGTTTAAATTATGTAAAGGCTTAAAATTATGCATGGCTGCTTTGAGTGACAGGTAACCGCCATCGCATCACTGACTACAGGCTTCATTCAGCTCCATCCACACTCCACCTCTTTGAACGTTTTTGGATCAGAGCTTCACAACAGCTCCTCGGAAACCGAAGGGTGACGTCATAGAGACTACATCCATATTTTATACAGCCTGAGGGCTCTGTGAGGCTGAAAAGCGGTACTTAGAGCTAAAATGCTAATGTCAGCGTGCTAACATGCTCACAATAACAATATTTAGAAGTTAGGCTGTAACGCTTCCCATATTAGTCGAGTATGTTAGCATGCTGGCATTTGCTATCTTGCACCAGACACGATGCACAACTGAGGCTGATGGGAATTTCAATAGTTATAAAATGTGGTAATAAACCAAAAGTCAAAATTAAAGTTTGATGGCAGATGAAAGGTTAAGGGACCAACCAGTTGTCAAAACATTTTTACAAAGATCAACCTCTAGATGACGCTAAAGAAGTCTTCAGGATTCCTCATCTGAGAACCATGAATAAATGTATTAAGTTGTTGGGATATTTCAGTCTTGCTATGCTGCTAACATGGCTAAAAACAGTATATTTCAATAATAGAACAGCTCAAACATCACAATTGTGCGCCACATATTTAATTTTTACCGTCTAAAATGTTTTGTAAATTCGAGCTGGCTACTAACACAATATATTAAACCGCATGTTTTATATCCATGGCAGTAATCATTCTTTATCTGATTAAATGTCACACTTTCATTTTGCCAATAACTTTGAAATGAAACTGTAAATAATGATGAAATCATAATTCTTTTCTCCATCTTGCATCATGCTCCCTCCCTCCTGAATGCTGTTTTCTGCTGCCTGTTTCTGTATTCTTTAAGACATCAATAATTCAGGCGTGAAGTTGAGGATGAATTATTCACATGCTGATGTCAGACATAAACGCACTGTGCTCGTGCTACGAGGCCTGTACCCCGATTTTAAATGCAGTGAAAAGGGGGCTACCTCGGTACGTCAGCCACACTCCCACCCTCTTTCCTCCCAACTCTATTCCTCTCTCGCTGCATTCTTCTCCCTGTCAGTCGTCCCATTTTTTACTCCCTTCATTCGCATTCAATTCCCTTTTCATTCTCTCTTGTCACCAAGATTACATGCATGTAGAGCGAGGCGCTTCTGTTTGAAAGAGACAACACAGGGACAAGGATAAGTAGTGGTGGCTGAAAAAGGGATTTCTCTGCCTATCCTCTCAGCACACAATGCAAGCCAACAATCCTACAAACTAATCCCATCGCTGCTTAAAACTCGACGTGTAAAAACATTGCGGGGAGCCAGGCAGGAATGCAGGCGGACAACAGCAGCGCTACAAAACACTCTGTCTTTCCCCCCATTTTCTTACTTTCTGTCATTCTTTCCGTCTCTCTGTAATTTTCTGTCTGTTTCTCATTAAAACAGTGCTAGTGTGAGTCATAGGCTATTACTGTATTATGTAGCCTCTGGGTCTATTTAGACACACACTGCCTCCTTAACAACTGTTCACATTAATCATTTGATTCAGCATGACGCTAATTAGGATTTGTCAATACTATTAATCTGCTCATCCAGCCCTCATGTGGATTTGAATATCTCAGTGATTATGTAGACCAGCAGTTGATAAAGTATTACCTGTTTCCCGGCCAACACAAGGAAATGATGAGCAACAGGCAGACTCTTGCGTTGGCAAGCATTCGCCACAGAGAAGTATTTCAGAGCAAGGCACATGAATGAGATACGAGATATTACCAGAGTAGACTCTGATTATTGGGAGTCCATCGTAAACGCCTTAACATTGTGATTGATCTATCTGTTTTTGTTGATATTTTGAGGTATGTATGGATGGAACAATATCATGTGAACCTGTTTCTAATCAGCAGTAAATTACTTAAAGGCACACCTGATGGGATTCAAGCACAAAGTGAATCTGATCAGGCTGTCCTCGTCCACTGTTCGTGCACATAAGTACTTGTACTAAAAGTATAGCACTGTATTTTGTGTGCATTCAAAAGAAAAAATCAGGTGAATTAGAATAAGGTCACCTTTCGTTTCCTAAACAGTAACCATTGCGATCTACTTTCAGTTGCCGTTTCGCGGATAGAACAGCACATTTCGTAAGACATCATACGAACCTGTTGATGAGAATATGTCAGTCTGATGAAGGATAACATCAGTAGGCTATAAACTGGAGGTGGATGCTTTCCACGTATTGACCCAGGGAAACAGACACTGAACATTAGACCTGGGGAAAAAACATTGCTGAGAACATAAAACCCGTTGAAAGCTTTCCTTAATGTGTCATATTAAGAGGATATTGAGCCGGAGAACATATGCAACATACTGGACGCTCCTGCTTGAACTGTTAGCTTAATGTATCCACATTATAATGAACAATACGTTCAGGGAGAGATGGCTACCAACTGACTATTAACATCTAATCATAATCAATATGGTGTACAGTGCAGCCATTATAACCTGACATTTTTCATAAATGTGCCAACTCTGTTGTTGCCGCAGCTCCCTCCATCCTCAGCCTCCTTCTGGTCTGCTAAGTTTTTGGTATTGCTAATGAACTAAGATTTGATGTTCACATATGTGTTAAAAAAAGGGGATTAGTTAGCGTTAGAAGTCAAACTTCATAAAGCGATTTGCTATTTCAGTCAAGTGCTCCTCCTCAAAAATACACCTGGAGGTTGTCGCTACGGTGGCTATAGAGAAACCATGCGGTGAAAACAAGAGCTGTGTGACGTTTCTGATGCCGGTAGAGATGGCGGTAAATCCTGCTCCTATTTATGATGACACACCTAGGAAAGTCCTTTTAAATACAATCCTTTTGCTAACCACGACCGCAACTCTCTGTGACAGCGATTAAAAGAATGTCAATACAATGACCGTGAATAAGCAACTCCCCTTCCCACTACTGCAAATATGACTTATCATTAATTAACATGCAATTAAAACAATGTGAATATTGTGATGGAAAATGGATGATTAAATGAGCTGATCCAAAATAATATTAGCAAATAAAAGTCTTGCAGAAGTAAAAACAATAAAGAGCTTAAGACAACAAGAGAAACAGAGCCAAACATGGAGCAGAGCAAAAGCTTCTTGGGAGATGAAAGTCCCCAAAAAAATCCACATTGAATGCTTCTCCGGTGTGTTTTTTCTCCTTTGGAGAATTAGTTTGAAATGTACTTTACTCCACAGACGTGCAGATCTCTAGAGAGTGGGCCGAGGTGTGACAGAGCCAGACATTAAACAGAAGCTAGGCCAGGTTAGAGGGGCCAGGCGTGGGAGACAGGAGAGAGCCTGTGGGATAGAGCCCTGTGTAGGCACCAACTTAACCTGCCCCCCTCCCCCTCATCTCCAGTCCTATCTGCTCACCCACGCACTCTCCACCATCCCCACTCCCCCTCGCTCCTCTCCTCTATTTTCTCTCCATTGTATTCATCACCCTCTGCCCACACTGCAAACTCCATGCGGAGACAGAGAATAAGAGCTCGGCTTGTGTGTTTTGCTAAAAAGTGACACGTAAGAATGTGCTGCTGCACTCCCCCTGATTGCCGGCATTTCCATTACACACCGAGGACAATTTGAAGTGGTCTGTACCGCTCTAAACAACATCAGCAGACATATACAGAGACAGCCAGAGAGGAGGGAGGGGAGGTAATCAGTCCCAGGTCATTGTTTGGTAAATCTCCATAGAAAGACACGGTGCAGTGCTGGAGAGATCACACAGCCTGATATGTTCTACTGTGGGGCAGGATCATGTCCTTGTTGGTGCCCAAACATCTCCTTATAGTTTGGATAAAATGAAAATAAAAAGAAATATTGCACTCAAACTTTCTAAGTATTCCCTAATGATTGAATCGTTGTTTAATGGGGAAATCATTTTCAGCTCCATACTTGCAATTTGAGTTTCTACTATGTTTTGCATGCTTTAATGTAAAAAAAAACAAACAGTGTTTCTCATCCTCTCTGTCTGAATAAACCTGTATTCACCCTCTGTTTCAGCGCCTGTCTCTTAAAGCCCCCTCTGCTCTGATTGGTGAGCATGTTCACATCCTCCACATCTGCGCTCTCAGTGTCATTGCAGCCGGGGAATGACCAACGGCACTGTAGCTGCGCTTTCTACCTATATAAAGTATTGTATATATAGTAGCATGTCCTGACAGCTTTCTGAATATGGGTTGTCTGCATTTCTCCTGGGATGGAGCGTTTTGTTACTTTCACAGTATAACCCTAACCTAATTCTGCATATACATTGCTGTTTATTGTTGTCTTTTACATTCCCTTTGTCTTGTCTTTCTAAATTTGATTTCATTTTGTATTTCAAACAGCACTTTGGTGTTTTTAAACAGCATTTTTGTCTGCTTAAGCTGTTTAAATGTGCTCTTGAAGTACACTTTACTTTCTTTCTTTCTTTCTTCAACAAATACTAATGTTCGGTAAGTGAGTAAGTTTCTTGAGGCCTTGTCCTGTTGAAAGTACAAATGCAAGGAGTAAGAGTAGTGAATTGCACTTTTTAATAGCTTGATGCCCCAGTGTCAGGCTGTTTTACTCTAAAAGGTACAAATCTAGTCTACCTTTTTCTTTTCCTTTTTTTTTACTGAACTCTAGACATCAGTGTAAAGCCACTCTAATGTGAAGGTCATGCAGAAAGTGCTTGTGCCGTGAGTTAAAGGCCTGTGGTTGATGTGGTCAGCAGTTACTCCTCCTCTTCTAAACTAAACACAAAGGGCAGTGAGCGCTCTTTACCATCGGGGACAGTACCTCTCTTCTCTTTCTGCTCTGTTGCTTTTACAACACAATCCTCACCTCAAAAGACCATTGTTCAGGTCTGCTCCCTCTCTCTCTCTCTCTCTCTTCTTTCGGTTGCTGTTTCTACTCTTTATTCAGTTCATGTGCACTCATTGGTCAGCAAATAATAAAGTCTCTTTCCTCCGTCTCTGTCCTTCTTCTGGGTATGTGTTAGTGTAAAGTCTGTACACTGTAAATGATCATATCTGTTGGAGAGAGAGGCAATAGGAAATGGTTCTGAACAACAGGTTGGTCAGGTTGGGTGGGCCTGTCACCAAGTCAAAAGTTAGTACAAGACTCAGGAATCACCTGAAGGGCAAATGTTTGTCTTTATTGTCCCTGACCAGCTCCTCTGCCGTATGTGATTACGTATTGGAATCTAACATTGCGTCAAATCTGCTCCCGGTGCCCTTTGCCTCGCCTGGCAGCTGCTCATGTGTGGCGTAATCCCCACTCTTCTGGCCCAAGGCTGTTCAGGTTGTCAGCATGCTGTCTGTACTTGCTCTAAATGTGCTTATGTGTGTGTGAATGTTGTGACCAGTGTCCAGAATCCCCCTGTATAGCCAATGGCACTTCACATCACCACCTCAATCACAGAGAATCTTCCCAGGAGGTTGAGGGGGGGACATACACATAATTCACCAGGCACATTTACTCCACTGTGTGTGTGTGTATGTGTGTTTGTGACCCAGTGTGAGTGCTGCAATGCCACTCTGATCCCTGTCAGGGCCCTAAGCCAAGCCCGCGGCAGGTCCGGCAGCAAAACTCATAAACTCTAGAAGTCTTTCCCAGCAATCAAACATGGACTGACACAGAGAAAGAGAGCTGGCAGTGCTCCCGCTCACTGGTACTTTAGTATTTTCCTACAGCTGGGAGGCAGCAGGTTGGCTTTCGGCACAGGACCCCCCCCCCCCCCCCCCCCCACACACACACACACACACACACACACAAACACACACACATACACACACACACACACAACAATCTGTGTCTATAAAGATGAAGGCAGATAAAATGCAGTTACGCTGTTTTAGTGTGAATTTTCAATTTGCACGTTAAAAAATCTGGATGGAAATGCTTGGAATACGCTTGGCTGAGGTTAAAAAACTGATGAATTGAAAAAATCAAAATGCGACAAAGTGCAATGGAAACATATTTAGCAAATAAATAAATAACACACCAGCCTGCTGTGAAGGCCAACAGCGGGGACTGCGGTCAGCTGGCTGAATTCGAACTGCGACAGAGGCTTAGGTCTCCCGTCGTCAGAGATGCTACCATCCACTCTTCCCCCAACATGGTGACGGGTGAGGACCACGGGGTGTGTCATCTTGCTTATTCATCTTTCATTTGTGGTCTGAATTAACAGACTGAGAATGGAAGTGTTGCAAGGTGGATTAAACAAACAGAAATGCTATATTTCCATTGAGTTTTCTGCCTTGACCGTGGCTCATACCTCTCCTGAGGCACGCACACACACACGCACGCACGCACACACAAAAACACATCACAAAGAGTAGAATAGCAGGCCTTGTCCCATCTCTGCTCCGTCTGAAGGGACACGAATGATGGAGTGGAAACATAAACATCAAAATCAACCATAAGGAGAGAGGATGAGAAAACGGTTGGAGGAGGAGAACATAACTCACTTTGTTATGACACAAAACAACAGGCGGGGTGAAGAGAAAACATACAAAACTTAGGAATGAGAGACAGGAAAATGTTCAAATGAAAGGTAAACAAAGCCTGACAGCTAGAATAACATCCACAGCAGTTCCTTGACCGTACATACGCTCCTCCAGCAAGAGCCTGTAATATCAATTTATGTTAGCAATCAAAAGCTCATGGGGTAAGGAAATGGTGCTTTCCGAAAAATGACCAAAAAATGATTAATGGAATGGACATTTTTGGAGATGTACTTGTTAGCTATCCTGACCAAAATTAGAGTCTGTTTGTGTTTTTTTTTTTTAACCAGGAGATGGTTAGCTTAGCGTGGCACAAAGACGAGGAACAGGTAACAAAATTCACCAACTATTCATCCCTCAGTGAATGTTAATTACCGAGCTTTAGAAGTGCTGGTTGGTGGATTTTCTCAAGATTTGGATGGAGCCAGGTTAGCTCTTCCCCCTGTTTGCAATGTAAATGCTAAACGTAGCTCCTGGCTGTACCTTCTTAGCTTGTGGCTGTGTAGTTCAATATTCAGGACATTAATATAGCAGGAAACAAATATTTTCTATGTAAAGATACAGTGGAGTATAATGGCGCCCTGAGCAGAGAATGAGGTCACTCTCCCTCCCCCTCACTCCCTTTACCTTGTTTTCAGTATTTCCAGTATGGCACCTTTACAAACATGAGAGGGGCATCGATGTTCTTGTCTTGTTCTCAAAGTGAGTAATAGTATTATTTCAGAAAAGTCAAACAGTTTCTTTAAGCTTAACTGAAAGAAAGTGAGACAACAATGCTTTTTATTTTTACCTCCGAAACTGTTAAAGTATTTTTTAGATGCTTCATACTGACTAGAGCTGAATGGAGTGCTTGGAATAATGTTGAAGACCATTTTTGTTGGACGGGGATCAAGTTTGTCCACTCTGGGATGAGATATGGGTGACAGCTGGGCCTCCCACAGAGCTCCGGCGAACAGAAAGCACACTGATGTTTCCCGCTGTCGTAACACTCACGGGACCAGCCCACCATTTGGCCTGTCGAGTCTGCCCAGCAACAATTAATGCTGAAATGTATGCTGTGGTGCACAGGCTGTGTCATTTACCATGCGTTGCAATCTCTCTGGATTGATTGGAACAAAATCAATGTTGTTCAGGGACTGACTGCCAGCATTTATAGAGTTGTCAGTGCAGCCTTCCTGTAGCGAGGGGAGTGGCATGGTGTACAATGGCTGTGTGGATGGTTTGTTTAAGGCTAGAGGCCCGTGGGTGTTGACACAGCTGCCAAGAGAGCGGAGATGAGATGGAGACAGGCACATTTGGGTAAAAGCTACTTTGAGCGTCGGGGTCAGGGGTAATGACGGCGAGATGGAATGATGATGAGCGGCGAGGGGAAGTGAACATGTGTGTCCACGTTTCGGGAAACAAATTTGACTCTGAGAACATGATTGTGGTTCCTAAAAATACAAACGCCCAAAACTTGTGTGTTTTGCAGATGGAGGCTTTTATGTGTGGTGTACTTGTGTGTCTGTGTGTGTGTTTATCTAGAGTTGTGTTGAGGAAGGTCTGTTTTTGTCATTATCAGCATTTATCCTTCAGGGTGACCCTTGGCTCTCTCATCAGCAAAGTCTTTGGTGTGTGTGTGTGTGTGTGTGTGTGTGTGTGTGTGTGTGTGTGTGTGTGTGTGTGTGTGTGTGTGTGTGTGTGTTACTGAATGTGTGTGTCAGGGAATTGTTTGTGCTCATCAGGATTTAAGGGGTTTTCAATGAGAGGAGGCTTTAACGCTACTTAACCCGTGTTGCCTTAACCCTGCAGCCAACGACCTTTGTCTGTTCTCAAATCCTTGTACTTCCTGTTTCACACAACACAAGTTTTCCCAGAAAAATATGACAATGTACGAGAACATTTATGTGACAATGACCTAACAGTGAAAACACAGCGGCCACTTTTTTAATGGGAAACACATTGAGTCTTACACGAAGGCAGAGCAGTCCAAAAGAGTTTTGTTTTGACTGTGAGGCTGCAGGCAAAGGGAGAATTCTGTCTGTCTTAGATGATGTAACCGCTTTTAATATGCAGTTAGATCAACAACCTCCACACACACACACACACACACACACACACACACACACACACACACACACACACACACACACACACACGCACACACACACACGCACGCACGCACACGCACGCACGCACACACACATACACACGCACGCACGCACACACACACACACACACACACACACACACACACACACACACACACACACACACACACACACACACACACACACACACACACACACACACACACACAGTTAGGAGAATGCAGTCTTGTAGTCACAGGAGTAAGATATTCGCTGCTCCAAATACCGAGGGGCAGAAACTCCAGCAGTAGCAAGACCAGTCAGACCCAACGCGCTTACATAACGTCACACGCAGTCTATTCAGACCACAACTCATAAACCCATCTCAGGAAACTGCAGCCAAACAGTCTCATTGTTCTGTAGCCTGCATACATGCAAAGGTCAAAGCGTTCGCCAGCATTTAAAAACACACTACTATACAGCATGCTGATACTGTGTTATTTCTGTAATTGCAGTGTCATTAAACGGGCATAAAAGATCTGACAAAGTCATAAATTACGATGTTATTATGGGTAACAGGTCTTAAGGAGTAAACACTGACTATTAAATACTCTAAATATGCCATTAAACAGACATAAAAGCTGTATAAGCCTCATAAGTCACACTGTTTTGCCGGCAGATCATGATAAATGAATCTATTAGAAGTCTGTTAGAATCTGATACGATATTATACAATATTTACTTTCCTTTTATTACTTCCAATGTGCATTTCTATGTTATTTTGATTCCTACTCGCTTTATATATCGACTCATGCTGTTTTTTATGACATGTTGTATTTTGTATTTAGTAGAGTTTCCTTTTTATTTGAGCCTGGGGAACTATGATTTTGAATTGAGTTTCTCATGTGAATAGTTATTCATTAATACGGTTGCTTTAGCAGTTCTTACATTGAAACACCAAGGTAACGAGATAATCACCTTTTTTAAATTGCCGCTGATGATCACATCACACGTAGCTACACCACAGTCCGGAGTTCTGATTATCAGAACACACAAGTGGATATAGTGGTGCTAACCTATGTTTCCTTTTCCTTTTCATTTACCAATACCAATATACGATATTTAAAAAAACAGCTATGGTGGTAAGGGACCAGAATTATTGCTCTCAGTCAAATTAGCCTCTGGAAACTAATGTAATTATTTAGCACTTCAGTGGGTCGTAGAGGTGGGGGGATGGCACGCTCGAGCTGACATGTTTTCAGGCAGAAAATTTATTCAACTGTCAATATCATTTAGATCTATCTGGGTGAGCACTGGGCGCTGCAGGGAGGGGGTCACAGATTGCAGCTCAATCATAATGACTTTGTCTTCAATCTTCACTTCTTTGATGCCGAGGCCACGTCTGTATCCGCTTTGCATGTGTGTGAGGATAGAGGGCGGGCAGACGGAAAGCATTAGACACAAACAATGGTCTTTAATTTGATATCAGTATAAAACAGCAAAACACACTGATGTGTTTTAGTGACAAACACTGCTTGAATTGTGTTAAATGGTTATAAAGTATTGTGACAAACTTGAATAGATCCATTGTTCTTTTCAGCCGTCATCACTCCCTGATGATTGTGGGATGGTCAAATCAATCTTACACTCCTCATCTAACCATTTCATCTCTGAGTGGTCAGTGCCACTCCTCTCATCCCACCCAAGATAACATCCCTCCAGATCTTTTCCATTCCAACGGTGAACTCTGTTTGAACCCACACCTTTTCAAACAAAAGATATGACATCAGAGTGAAAGAAAACCAAAAAAACGAAAGAGATTTTCTTTCAGAGTGATCAGTGACCAGGACAGTAAAAGCACTTATCTTCTTGGTGTGTGAATTCAAGGCTGGCTAGAATGAAACAGAGAGAGAGAGAGAGAGAGAGAGAGAGAGAGAGAGAGAGAGAGAGAGAGAAGGATCAAAAGGAGACGGAGGGACCAGGGTGTAATCAGTCAGTCAGTTGGACCGGACATTAAACTGTTTTGCCCTGCCAGCTCCCTAGTACAGAGTCTGTGTAATGTCCAATTAAGCCCATGTGTGAATGCAGCTGCTTATTGTGCAAATAATTCACAACAGAAGAGCAGGCGTGTTCATGATGTTTCTCTCATGTGGCTCGAGTGGAACCAGAAGAATACAAAGATCCAAGAAGAAGAAGAAGAAGAAGAGTGATTTGCAGGAAGATGCCAACAGAAATGTCTAACTGGAGAGACGACAAGTTTCAAAAACTTCTGTCGGTAAGGCCTGATACCACCCCTCGCCTGGACAAAAGAGAGTATTTCAAGTTGAATGAGAACACGCCTAACGCGGAGAATCTCCTGTTGTGTGCTACATGTGAGCAAAAGACAATGTCAGAAGAAGAATTCCTTTATTAGTCCCGCAAATGTGGAAATTCAATTTTCACTCTATTAATTTTTTCATTTTACACACACACAGGCCCGAAATACACACACATGCTCAGACAGGACCTATATACATGCAACCAATGGAGAGATGTTAGAGCGAGGTGGCTGCCAGTGACCGGCGCCCCGAGCAGTTGGGGGTTCGGTGCCTTGCTCAAAAGCACCTCTGCAGTGCCCAGGAGATGAACTGACACCTCTCCAGCCACCAGTCCACACTCCATTCATGGTCCACACAGGGACTCAAACCAGCAACCCTCCGGGTCCCAGCACAGTCACCTATGGACTGAGCTACTACCGCCCATAGGTCAGGGGTTCATATGAGAAAATGGCTCCGGACTCTTACAAACACTGTAGTGCCGATGCTGGGTCGGAGACGTTTTTTTTAAAAAAAAGCAAGAGAAGAAGCGTCAGTTTACAAACCATGACTGGAATAGTCAAGTAAGCAACACTCAGCGAGCGAATGGATTCTATCTTTCATTTGCATGTTTCAGCTTGGAGCGTTAAAACCCACAAAGAGATATTTGCATCCTCTTTACAGTCATTTGCAAAGGCAATTCAGGAATGACAGCAGTGTCTGGTGTGACTGATACCTCCTGCTTTGTCTATTGTCAAAATAAAGTTCAGGCTATTTCTAATTTAACATATCGTGTGTGTGTGTGTGTGTGTTTACCTCTGATTGTGAATTCCACTTTGTCTAACTTAAAGTACATGTTAGAGTTACGTAAAGGTAGTAATGGATGTGTCTGTGAGTGTGTTTCTTTGTTCCGTCTGGCTCTCTGTGACAATTATATTCAATTATCAGTGTGCCCTGAGTACAAGAAGAGATGGGGAGCGGGAGTGACTAAAGATGTGAACGGTAAAACAGCAAATGGAGGTGAGGATGAGATGTTATTGAAAGAGTGTATGAGCCCCTAGGCTGTCCTATTAACAGACAGGACGCTGCATGTTATATGACTGCGAGAGAGCAATTTGTTGCCGTATACTACACTAAAAACACACAGTCAGTTAGAGAGGTAAAATGTATAACCCGCCATTTAGTTCCTCCCACATTTGAGAGGAACACAGATAATGATATAGATTTTGTGTTGACTTTACACCTGCGGTTACAAACCTGGAGTCTGGAGCCTAAAAAGCTGTTATTATATATATATATATATATATATATATATGTATGTATGTATGTATGTATATAGGTATATGCATAAATGTTATAATGTCACATACAACACAACAAAAGGCAAAAATGATGCAGTAAAACCTAAATCATATTTGCAGTGGACGTGTAAAAGTGATGAAGAGATAATGAGAATAATTGTATTTATTTAGGTGTGTATAAGCTTTCATGGCACACTGCCTGCGTATGCGTTGGGTTCATAGCTCCAGTGGAATGCTCTACACACCCATGGAACATTCAAATGTGTTCACGAGTTACGCATGGCAGCTCACGCACAGACAACAACATACTTAAAGTAATTTGCTGTCACAGTTGCAATGATCTATGTGTCACTGATAATATCCTCTATTATACAAGTTTAAATTGGTCTTTGGAAAAATGTTTGCCTCTTTTTGATAAGTCTAGTGCAGTAAGTGAGGGTTATTAAGGTTATGGTGGCTGAGTATGAAAGAGCCCGCGACACACGCAAGCACACACGCACACACACACACGCACACACACACACACACACACCCACACATGCACACAAACATCGCACTATACATGATTGTGTACATATAATAACATACATAGATGAATAAAATATTTCATTTTTGGGTCTCTACTAGAACATTTACTGTACAGTTAGATCAACAACCTCCACACACACACACACGCACACGCACACACACACACACACACACACACACACACACACACACACACAGTGATTGCCAGATCAGTGTGAGCTTCGATACATATCCATTAAAATTATCCAGCGAAAAAACTTATCATAAACACGCCAGTCACTATGTAGGCCTATCCTGCAGTCACGTAGGCTACTCCAATTTGATGAATCCTGGTTGTAGGCTGCAAAGTCTGGATTTCACTTTTCAAGCACTTTTGTCAAGGATCTCTCCAGAATATCCCATAGAAGCTATTATTATACTATATGAAATATACCTATGCTTTTAAAATAAAGGTTAGACGTCTTTTGTTGACTGTTATCGGCTACTCCGACAACAAGAAACATTTATTTTATTTTTTCTCAAAAATTTCAAAAATTAGTGATTTATGTTTGACCATCTTCCACATTTACAGACCATCCTACCTTCGTCTGTCATTTGCAAAAAATTCAAAACATTTTATTGACGCTTTAAAGGCAGGGACACACCAAGCCCACCTGAAAGAACGGTGACGGGATCTCACCCAAAACGTGGCGCAAACTCTACTGCCCACTGGTAACGAGCACACACATTCTGTGCCTGAATGAGAGGAAATAATTCTCCATACCAACTGTGGGTGGTAGTCTGTATTCATCATTCAAAAACAGAAACCACAAGACTGACAGGACGGCTCGAGATGCTAGTTAGCCAGTTAGCCCATTAACTACTCAACCCGGTGATGAAAGAATCACCATAGCTACTGGGTTTTTTCTCACTGCTTGTGTAAACCTTTTTAAAACTAAACTACCTAGGCCATGACAGATTTTATTCCTGCATGACAAGTTTAAAATTAACTGTCAAAGTGTTATATTTTTCCACACCTTTAGTCACACTGTCAGCGTTGCTCTGCCAAGGTGTTATCAGAATGCTCAAATCAAATCCACACATTGATAGTTGTTGTTGAGAGCTTGCATTGTGTTCACATAGTAGGGCATGCGTTTGTATTTAAAACAACATACTAGTGTGTTTGAGCCTCAAGATCAAGACATGCGACTAAAAGTAAATGAAAATTTGTGGAAACACTACAAGCAGATCATGTGCAGAACTGTAAATGCATTTGAACAGTGAAATACTTATTTTCTGTGTAAGGTGATGAACAAGTCAAACTCCCAAAAAGTTGCTGTAGTCTTTTTGAAAATATTACTTGATATTGTAAGTGAATTCATGGGCTTCTTCTTCTTCTTTAAAGCCCAAGAGCATACTTTGGCATGGAAGTATGAAAAATTGTAAATTCCTCGCACTATCAAATTCCCACTTTTCCCCTCCCTCTCTTCTTCCTCTGACTTCGGTTTCTTTCACTTGTTTCCTCCACACTGTTCTCTTATACTTCCACCCACACTAATCCTATTTTATTCAAGACATACTGTATAATATAACACAATATGCAGGACCTTGGCTCTGAGAGAGTTTCTGAGGGCCTCCTCATTGGCTAGGCCTCAGTTAGGGTTGAGTAGTCCGACGTCTGCACCATCCACCTTCTCTCATCCACCTGAGGCCATCGTGGGTGCTGACAGTGGCTGCGCCCGGGCTTGCGTCACTGGAGGACTGAGAAAGCAGTGTAAATGTCAGAGGAATTAGCTGCGTTGCCGGCGCCCACGGAGCCCGTCATGACAATGGGTGGGAGAGGAGAGAGGGCAGTGGGTACAGTAGCTGTAGAGCATCTGTAAGCCATGTGAATCCGCACTGCTCTCAGCTCACCTTGACTTCTCCCTCCCTCTCTCCTTGTTTTTCCTTTCTTTCCGCATTTCTTCTCTCTTGCCAACTCATTTCTTCCTAGTTTGTCCTTAGCCCCCTCTCCCCTCCCCTCCCTTCGTTCTCTCCCTCCCTTGCTCTCTTTCTGTATCACTGTCTCGCCCACCTCGCCTCTGCCCGTAAGCAGTTTGGAGCAGATTATAGCCCTGCCACCCCCACTCGCCCATATATACAAACATTCACTCTAGCACTGACGCACACACACACACACACACACACGAATACACAAACACATATATGAATGCATGCAAACACACTTGGAGACTTTGTGTATCTCAGCCACCTACAGTGCCACTACATCATTCTCCCAGAACATCCTGTCCAGTCCAAACGTGGTCAGACATCTGACAGCCCCCACCTTCAAGACATACCCATTATTAAAGTCAAACAGACACCTCCTCTGACGGTTAAGGTTAAGGAAAGTGATATCACGGTGAACCGCAATACAACCAGTGATTAGACGTCCAACAGAATCAAGCTGTTTTTGTAATTACATGTTTACGGTGTGTAGTGGTAAAGCCAACCCACAATTAAGACCCGTGGACTCTTATGTAATTCAGGCAGGACATTCAGAGGAAAAGGAAAGTTTTTCAGGGTAGAGAAAGAATATTTTTTAAACACTTCCTCTCATTCCGCTAATAAGCCTTTTGGAAAGCATTGCATTGAAAGTGAAACTGTTTCTATTAAACCTAGTGCATTCTCATCTTGTGTTTTTTATTGACTTTAACCAGGCTTACGAAAACACTTTTAACAGTTTGATGATGAAGCAATAATCATCATGTCTTTTACTGAAAAGGGGGGGCAACAATTTGTGTGCGTGAGTGTGAGTGTGTGTTTGTAACTATGCGTGTGTGCATTTCTGTTTTTTGGGGGGAAGGCATGAGCTTCTCTTTGTTTCGTCTACCATTCTGGCCTCTGTGCAGCCAGTATGTGCTGCACACTGTACGGCTCAATGGGGACTGCGTGGGCCTGACCTGCGATCTCACCGCCCACCACTCACATAGACACGCAGCCCGGGCAACTGCCTATGTTTTAGCCTGCAAGAAAGCGTATGTGTGCGTGTGTGTGTGTGTGTGTGTGTGTGTGTGTGTGTGTGTGTGTGTGTGTGTGTGTGTGTGTGTGTGTGTGTGTGTGTGTGCATTTGTAGGGTAAATACAAATCATCCCTTCTTTTTCCTCAATCTCTCTCTTTCTCTCCCAGTGTGTATGTGTCTCACCCTTATTATGACTGTTTCTACATCCTCCTCAGGGGACAGCGAGGACTGCAGCTGTCCCTATGACAACCTCAGTGCTACTGTCAATCACCAAGGCTGGCTTATCCTCCTTGGCTTATACTCTATACATGCGGCCTCTTCAGCTTTGACAGGTGTGCAGATGGCCCGTCACACAACTGTATAGCTCAAATCAACAAATGCACGCCACATTATCAGCACACTGATAGCAACGTATTCATGTTGTGTATCTGTATCCATGTTCTTGTCACCTGTCTGCCATTTTGTTATCATTAATAAGTGTTCTGGGTGTTTGTATGCCGTAGCACTAAATGGATAATGATTCATGGATGCACGGAAGTATAGAATAAAATATGGACAATAACATCATCACTTTGTCAGATGTAACTCTGAAAGTAACGCCCGTTGTTGATGCATCGCATCCGGTGAAGATGCATGTGTGTGTTTGTGTGCGCGCATCCTGAACTCTACAGTCTGTTGGTAATGAGTGCCCTGAGCGCTCCCTACTACACCTAACTGATCCAGTAATTGCTTTTCCTCCTCTGCATTTATCATCATCTGCCCGGCCTGTCATGTTAGCTGAGCTGAGCTGAGCTGAGGTGGACAGAAAGGGGTGTAGGATTGCGAGGTGGATGTGGTGGTGATGGTGTGTCTGTCTGGATGTAGCTACGGTATCGGTCCACTGCCTCGGGCGGTGGGACGGGGAGGTGTGGGAAAGAGGAGAGGGAAAAAGGGAGGGAGGAGGCAGAGAGGACAGGGGGACAGGGCAGAGAGGGCCGTGATGTAGTGGTTAATATAAACTATGACCCCCAGCCGATCATCATCATAAGGCGAATAACCCACAATTACATTTATTGCATTAAAGCATCATATTTTGCTTTCTAATAGTAATTATCTCTATAATGTATGCTATAAATGTACATTATAAAGGTTTAAGTCAAGTTAAGTAGTAGGTAGGTTTTTGGAATGAAGGCTTTTCATCAGCCCAGATTGTTGCTTGCAATACAGCTTGTAGATAATGGCCACCATGAAAACTGAGGTGACAATCTGAACGGCTGCTGTTATTTGGAGGTTAGAGAAAGGGACAATGCATGCAGACAAAAATGCATATACAGTGATACACTTAGAGACACTGCCCAGTAGATTTAAACAAATAGCCTCCTTCTTGCAAGGCCTGCAAATGCGAGGTGTGTGTGTGTGTGTGTGTGTGTGTGTGTGTGCGTGTGTGTCTGTTTGTGTTTGTTTGAGGCAGCATACTGTTTGTGGGGGAGGGCACGCTGCTGCTGCTAGTGGGGATTTGATGCTGATGAGGTCTGTAATGGGAGCGAACAGGGAGCGTGAGGGGAATAGATTGGGACTTCATTGGCAGGCCGACTCTCCCTAAGCACTGCAGTATGCTTGCCTATTTATTCCCCCATTTCAATGCGCCTTTGCTTTGACCTTTCTCCAGCCAATGACAGTAAAATCACATTGCCACTAGAGAGCCACACATCAGCTACTGAGCACCCCTATATGATTTCCTCATTTATTTCCCCCCTATCTTTCCCCACAGACACACAGTCTGGAGCTGCTGTGCTTCATCCAAAGGGGAGGGTGAGACTTCGGACTGAAATGAATTGTACCTGTGCCATCATGTAAATGATCACAGCTTTGACTATGCAAATTCAGGGGTGGAGAGAATGAGACGCAGGCCGAAGAGGAAAGTGATTAAGAGCAGAAATCAATTCATATTCAGGCTCAAGGATCCTCCGTGTATATGCCGACGCTTTATAAACAATAGAGGGGGATATGTGACAATTAATAATTCACACACAAGCAGATATGTGATTGGTGTCACATGATAACCTTCTATCTCCAAGCTGGATTGTAATTGATTCAAATCAAATAATCCTCACTGCATTAGGGGAATGACGGTATTTTCGACCCTGGACCCTATTTCCCCATGTATTTCTGTGTTAAGTGACTAATGGCAACAACTTTTTTTAAACTGGTCCAGTATTGGACTTACATGGGGAAATAGGGTCCAAGTTAAAACATACTGAAATTCCCTGTTGCCCAAATTTTGTTAAGGCTTCTCTTTGATTATTTGAAAGTCCCATACTGTAAAAAAGTCGTATTTCATAGGCTGATTTGATTATCAAGCACGTCATTGCAAACATATGGTTGTTTTGTCACAACTCTATATGGTATGGTGGTGATCATCACAGGCATTCCCCAACTGCTGGTGTAGAGAAGCAGAGTGCAGAGATGGAAGACCCTTGTTCACATGTAAACATGTTTTTTATTCAATGAAAAGACCAAACCAGCAATGAAAACATTACCTGTGTTTCCAAATTCTAATAAAGCTTATTTTTCTGTGCCTCAGACTTCAGTTGTTGCCCAAAAATGTATAAAAACACATCAATGAACCACGCTGTTGCACTGGATGACATCCATATTACCGTGAGCATGGGCACTGTTGCACTGTTGTTTTGAGTCAATCTCACGTGCACTATTCTGCTGAGATTAATAATTGCTGAAAATAGCCCCCGACAAACACAATTTACTAGCATTTGCTGCAAACTACAGTGCAGCTGTATGTAATTGATTCAGCCTTTTTTTTAATTCTTAGGCAGGAATAAATGGCCTGAGAGGGTGGTCACAGACAGGTAGGAAAGTGTTGGCAGAGTAAATACACTGTTGATTCTGGTCTTTTCATGGACAATGGTTTTTTTTGACAATAACACAAAAGGTGATTTTCTTAGCTCTAGAGAAACACAAATTGTGGTTTTCATTAAAACAGTAGCAGCTAGGTGACATAAAACCTATTGACACTCAAGACCAGTCTGTGTTACTGCAGCAGTGTAATGCCCTATAGAGGACT
The DNA here is from genome assembly GCF_963691815.1 of Echiichthys vipera. Taxonomy (NCBI): domain Eukaryota; kingdom Metazoa; phylum Chordata; class Actinopteri; order Perciformes; family Trachinidae; genus Echiichthys; species Echiichthys vipera. The sequence goes on from NC_139828.1 coordinate 9,185,319, forward strand.
GCACATACACACATAAGAGTGGTGTTAAGTCTAAAGTGATTTTGTGCACACAGCTATAACAAACGTGGTGTAAACAAGGACAAAGACAGTGTTCTGTAATAGGTGATTGTCCAGATGGTAAAACAACCATATTCACAAACAAACATGTTGCCCAGTATGACTGTTTCAGACAAAAAGAATACATTCAGCCAAAAAACAGATGGAAAACACTCCCTCTGTGTCTTCTTCTCCCTCATCCTCTCTCCTCCCCTCCTCATAAGCCCTCACACACACACACACACACACACACGCACGCATGCACGCACACACACACACACACACACACACACACACACACACCACCGTCATCCCTTTCCCCTTTCCTCACAAATCCATCCTCCCATGCGGTTCTGTTGAACAGATGCAGGCAGAACAGCCGAAATAGAAAAGGGTTAAGCAGTGCTCGCAAATAAAAGCAGGCAGACAGAAAAGACAGGAAACATGAGCTGACGCTAAAAATAAATGAATCCTTGGGTGAGCGAGAAATACTCAAAGCTCCTTAAATAGCTGGTCAAACAAAGGCATGAATAAACTAGAGTGAGCGTGAGAGGGTTTTTTTTTCCAAGAGGAAGTCCCTCTTCTCTCTCTGTGCTCTCTCAAACAGCGACTCCCTGGTTGCTAGGTTACAACACTGCCATCCACAGTGTGAAGGTGCTTTTTGCATCGGCGAAAAAAAAGGCAGCCTTCTTATTCATCCATCATTTGAAATGTAAAAGAGCAGGGATGGAAACACATGCATTGTCAATTAGGAGAACACCAGGCACAGTGTGAGGGACATCCTACGGATCGGGCTTACATTTCAGATGTGCCATGGAAACAGAGACGACTCTTAATTACCTCAACTAACAGCCACAGCAGGAGGAATTGAAGGGAAGTGGAAAATAGCGAATCCTGCTTGTTTGTTCATGTACATCGGTTGTTCAATATCAATGTCAATTTGGATCTATCCATCACTGAGGCAACACCAAATATATTATGACATGAAGCCATTTTGTAGCACATTATTACCGGTGGGTTGTTTTTATTTTTATATGAGGGCACATTTGCTTAAAAAGGCAGCTTTATACATCATGTTTTGTAATGCTGTTGGCATAAAAGAGGCAACCAATTGTACAGTACCTGAAAGAGAAAGTACTCAGGAAACTAGATGGAATAAGAACTGAAGTATTTGCCTTTTGTGGGTCAAAATAGCCCCTAAATCCTCCCCAAATGTCACAGTTGAATTCCATATACAGCTATTTCCGAGGGCATAAATCCTGCCTATCTGGAACACAAAGAAGAGAAGCTGCTCATCAGTATGGTAAAGGTCACTGTGCTTTGCTGATGGATCGTGTGCCAGGTATCATATTGAATATGAATGAAAAGAGCATCTGGTATTAAACATAGGTCATTTGCGAGCACATTTAACAAAGCATCAGCTTGGCCTGTATGAACATTTCTCGCAGCTCCTCTCGCCCTCCAACTCATTCACTCATTCTGCAAAAAAAACAAAAACAAAGCAGGAATGATTACATGTCAAGAAGAACAAATAATAAACCAGTTATGCTCTTCTTCATAATTGCATATATTCATAATTAGTACAATAAGGATCAAGAAAAGGATAAGGAGAAGAAAAGGAGTTCTCTGAAATACCATTATTTGGTTTCAAAATCAATATAGCAGGAAGTCAACGTATTCCCATTAACAAAACTCGTTAAACAACATCAAAATTAATTTTTTTTGCAACTATTTGTGAGTTACTTTGAATAACTACTCAAACGCACAAACTCACAAAAAGGCACACAAACATAAACGATGAAAAACGAACACACACCCTTGCCCATTAGGGACTTGACTTCAAACAAGTCTGCACCACAGGGCAGGGCCCATATTTCATCAGGGAGGGGGGGTCAAAGTTGAAGCCCCAAGGACATGCCGTTTCCTCCTCCTCCCAGGGTTCCAGAGGGCGAGGCGAACATTGTTCACTGGACATGCTCCTCCCTCGGCTCCCTCTGGACGGGAGGAAGTTGGCTTGCTTTTAGAGCTCGGCCAGTCAAGGTGATTTAAACCACCAAAAGCCCAGGCATTACGGAGCAGGCCTGACTCCACATTCCTCCAGTTCCTGTCTTTCATTCGTCCCCCAGTAAAAAGATCACAGTCCTTGCGTTTCACTGTTTGCAGGAGGTTGTTATTGTGTCCTTGGGAGCTGATTTACAGGGTAACCTTGTGTGCTGGTGGCTACTTTCATTGGTCTTTTCTTCTGTCTTTAATTGAAGATTGTAGTATGGGGGCCCTGAGGAGCAAAACACAACTTTCCAGAAAGCAGAAAACACAAACATCAAACATTAAAAAAAAATATAGTGGGTACTCACTATCTTTCTCACTTTTAAATTCATAATCGATGTTCACAATGACGGGAGCTGGCTAGAGCAATCAGTCCGTATTCTTTTTGGATCACATCCATTTTGGATCATTTCACACCTTATGAATTATGTACTGTGCCAACATGCAGTTGCAATGCAGGAAGTAACGTGTCATCTATGCAGTGAGGTGAAAAGTTAAGAATGTAAAGGTCGGGGTGGCAGACGAGTGTGCAGCTGCAGAAGAAAAGGCAAACTTTAATTGCAGGAGGTTTGCATCCTGCAATTAAAGTTTGCCGTTTTATTAACTGCAATCATGAGCTTCCTCCAATTATAACCAAGTAGTAGTTTCAGTTGCCTAGCCTTTATTTACCTTCACAAAATTCAACATACCGTTTTTTTTGTTTTGTTTGTTTTTTATTGTTGGCATTGAATGAAAAGAAAACGTTTAACATAATCGGGTATCCTCCAGTATTCTGGCAAAGGTGTTGAATTAATTAGAAAGAAGGGGAAGGTGCAGTCATTTCTTTTTTGTAGGCCCTCACAGCTGGTTCAACAACATTTATAGTTTCTAAAATGGCAGCATCTTTAAGGACTTATCTTTTCATCTATTTATGTATAAAGGTTAAAGGTGTGGGTTTTAAATAAAGAGTGGCTGAGACATACACTGGTATGATGTCTCTAGCAGCCTTGTTCCTGTGGTTTAATTATAAAGATATATCCCATACCCCCCATCCCTATATGGACTCAAAGTGGTAGGCATGATTAGTATAGAGCAGGCTATTTACATCTGATAGTGGAGTTATTTGCTTCAGATATAATATTGTTTTTCTATTTCAAGTCGTGTTTGCTTCTTTTATATCGTAGAAAATCTGAAGGATTTTTTTTGTGCTCCAATCCGCTTTTCCCGTGTTTAAAACAGCAGCCGTGGAGGAGCATAATAGTGAGACACACAGAGCTACCCAGCGAGTTGACAAGTGATGCTAAGGGGTCCTGATGAAGCAGTCGTATACGATGAACTGGAAAAAGAACAGCCTGGTATCTACATGCACCTTGCAAAAGTCTGATTTATGGCCATATGTTGTTGGCCACTTGTAAAAGGATACATACACCAAAACAATTTAAATGTAAACAATGCAAGAACTGTAAATGTGTGTCTGAAATATCAAATCATTTTCCGCAATGGGATTATTTCTTCGGCTTTTATTATATTTGATTTGTGAAATGTGGTTGTGTTTTGCACCTCAAGGCCACCATACAGCAGAGACCGTTGTACACACACACACACACACACACACACACACACACACTGCACTCGGGGAGAGCTATGCCGCTGGCGAGCAGGCAGTTAGGCAGGAGATGAAATGTCTTATTAGCAAGGGAATGAGAACCAGGCGGGCCTGAGCTGAGCCAGGTCCTCTATTAACCTGTCCTTCCAGGGGAGAGACTCGTAAACAAGGCCGCAATGGCAGGAAGGGCTGGGGGAGCCGGGTAGGAGGTGGAGGGAGATGGGGAGGTAAGCAGAGGCCTTCATGAGGGTTGGAAAGGGTCGGTATGGAGGGTGTGGGGGTTTGGGGCCTTAGGGACGGCACTTGTCCCTTCAAAGGAAAGAGGAGAGAGCATTGATCTGTGTGATCCGTCTGATGTTGAGGACGCAAACACAAAAAGGGACTAACGCATAGAGGCGCTCTGGATGACAAGCTGTCATATTCTTTCAAGTCTCCACATTGGGAGATGTATTGTTTGTGGGAGTGAAGATGAATCCATCCCATTAGCCTGTGGCTAGGACTTTTTAGGGCCAATACAAATCACTCGAACAAACCTGTGATTGATTTCAAGTGAGTGGAAATGGCAGCGTGGTAGTTCTGCCTGTCTGTTGCTCAATGTAATGCTTAAATCTCCCATTTCTTCCCCTCTAATATGTCAGCACACACACAAGCAAAAAGTGCATCGTAGCCTCGAAAAAGTGGGTTAATATGGGGCACTGACAAAGAGGGGGGACGTTTTAGTTATCATTGTTTGAGTTACTGAGCAGAATGACAACGGCAAAAACAAACACACGCTAAACAAACAGACATGTAAATGTTGTCAAGACTGTTGAATGTGAGCCGAGGCTTTTGTTTCTTTTGTAAGACTTTTGCAGATAAATAGAACCAACATGACAGAGCACAGAGATGTTGGCGGAGTGAATATACTGCGAGGACATTTTTGGAGATAAGGAGCAAATTAAGTCTCCTCTCATCTCCTCTCCTCTCCTCTCCTCTCTTCTCCTCTCCTCTCCTCTCCTCTCCTCTCCTCTCCTCTCCTCTCCTCTCCTCTCCTCTCCTTTCCTCTCCTCTCCTCTCCTCTCCTCTCGCCCCCGCAGCCTCCTGAGCACAGCTGTCTACATGGCTGGGCTGTTTTCACTGACAGGCTGTGAGAGCCATGAAACAGGAGGGCACCAGGGACCTGGGCCACCTCGACAACATGCGCCCCCACAATCTGCTGTTCACAGTGTACCCCAACCCTCTCTCTCTCTCTCTCTCTCTCTCTCTCTATGGCTCCACACTAACAATCTCTTTCACTATTTCAAATATTTCTTCCCTCAGGCTCTCTCTCTCTCTTTTCCTACTGCACAATATTTTTTTTCTCCCAATGTCTCGTCTCGGTTCTTACAGATTTTCTGTTTGTGCCTGTCATTTTCTCTCCCTAATACTCCCTCCTTCTTTCTGCCCTCCAGTGGCCCTCTCCTACTGTCACATCTGCATGTTTTTTACTGCTTGGCTGTCATGTCCCATGTTTTTGCCTCAGCCACACATCATTTCTCACAAACAGAGATTAAAGGAGGGAAAGTGGAGACTGAGACAGAGAAAACAAAAAGTCCGGGGCTGAATCGGAGGAGGTTAAAAAAGCATGTGGAATAAGAGGGAGGCCGGGTGAATAAACCAACAACAAACAATTTCGTATTTTGACTGGCTGCACAGCACAATTGCAAGGCTGTCTGGGATTTAATAAGCACTTCTTTGGCATTAGAAGTCTGCTTGTTTTCCTTGGTGCTGAGGCAGAGGCGCTGCGTGGTTTCCCCCATTTTCAGCTCCGAACGGGGGAAGGAGAGAACAAGGCCAAGGGCTATGGGAGGAGAGTCTCTCTGTTTTGCTCTCTTTCTCTCTCTCTGCTGCCCCCCCTGGCTGGGTGGAGCTTAACTGGGGGTTTAGCCAGAGGGTAGGTGCAGGAGCCGAGGTAGCAATGGGGACAAGCTCCCCTGGAAAGCCCTAGAGGGAGACAGCTTCTTTGCAGTAAATAAACATCCCACTCTCCCTGCATGGAGCATCTACTCCCTTTATGCATCTCAAACCCTCAAGGACAGTTTCACATCAGTGTAGCCCCCCTCCTCCTTACAGTTCTCACTCTCACTGTCCCTTTCTCTCTCTATATATACTTTTTTTCTTCCCCCCCACTCTCTGTCATGACACACTCATTCAAACATCGTCACCCCCCACTCACGCACACACCAACTCACCAGAACCTCTTCTTAACACATCAGATCAAAGAGGATGAAAATGTGATCTTTGTAATTCAATTTTCCCTCGTCCTGGCCCACTTCAATATGAAGTGTTTTTTGTTTTTCATCTGCTTTTCTTTTCAAGGAGAGACAAACAACAATGAACAATATGGCTTCTGTCACTTTCTTCCCATGGGAGAAGACTTCTAACGGCATTTTCTATTAGGGATGTAGAGGAAAAGAAGAAAAGAAAAGAGGAACACCCCCACTGTGCAAACAAACTCAGAGTGAGAACCAGAACCCCAGAACCTAACAGCATTGTGGAATCAGATTTGCTAGGTATTTACTGTACGAGAAACTTATTCTGAATCCTTAAAAGAGAAAAAATCTGTTAGAGGCATCGCTGTGTTGTTCTGAAGGGCTCCCTCAGCCCCTCGACTTGTCCTTTCAAAACGCGTCTATATTAGACCACATGTGACAAGTCGTCAAGTGCAGTAGCATGAAAGTGAGACTCAAGGTCATAGTCGCATTTCTCACATATTCTGTGAGCACCCTCGCGTTCACCCCATACAAATAACACATCTGATTAGCTCTCTTCTCCACCCACGTAGGCAACGTGCAGAGCATATACTGCGCACACGCTGCATGCTTCTAGCGGATGCTTTGACTGCTACATGTGATACTGCCTCTGATTTACAGGGGCCTTTGCTCCTCCTACCTCTCTGCTCCTCATAGACCTGTCACTGTTTGACTCCCACCGCTCGGCACAGTGGGATTGACCCACTTACACTGGTGGGCCCAAGTGAGGGCCCCCTAGGAGAGCTAGAGCACACACACACACACACACACACACACACACACACACACACACACACACACGCACACGCACACGCACACGCACACACACACGCACACACACGCACACACATGCACACAAACATCCCATTATAAATGCCTGTGTACATATGATAACATACATAGATGAATAAAATATTTCATTCTTGGGTCTCTACTAGAACATGTTTACTGTACATGTTGTAAAGCAATCCTTACCTTTCTGGCAAAAGAAATCGACCAGGTGTTGAAACTCATCAATATTCAACTCTCCAATCATTTCATTCGGGGAGGGGGGGCAGAGGTCAGGCAGGGGAAGAGGGTGAGACTATGAAGGGAGGCACGTTGTTCCTGTTCAAATTTTTTGCTGTGCGACATGCCAGAGAGATTTTTGTCATGTCTGTCTACCTGTATTCACACTTTGTCTGAAACGCTCCATTTAAGCACCTGTTTCTTTAAGATACCTTATCCTGAAAAAGTCAGTCTGCTCCGATTGGTCAGAGTTTCCAGGTCTTCTGCAGCTGTGCTCTGGGTGTCTCGTACTATCACTGCAGCCGGAGAATGACTGTAATGGGATGTAGCGGCACTTTCTACCTATATACTGTATAGTGTAGCTGTGTGCATATGTCTGTGGATTGAGCATTTTGATTTTGATTTCAAACCTTAACCTGCTTTATAGCATAAAAGGCATGGAAATCTCACTTTTTGGAATATGGGAACTTAATAAACATGTGAACACACACTACCATGCAAATAAAGTCAGGAGTCGTGTTAAATGATGATTCAGGCAACAAGATCTTTACGAATCTTGAGTCAGCCAAGAAAGCACCAACCTGGGTAGCTGTATTGTCTGAAGGTATAGTGACATCCTACTGTGTCATCCTTCTCTAACCAACTTTTGTGTCTGAATTACTCCGCTCATCCATTAGTGAGACAAAGGTCTGGCTGCTTGAGATTAGGACAGGACACAAGACAAACTATTTTCTGTCCAGCATCAGACTATCACATGATCTCCTATTCCTATGTAAAGACCAAAGAGATGTGGAAACAGTATACAAATACATTACACACACACACACACACACATACGCGCAAACACACACACACGCACCCACGTACACTGACCTGCAGGCATGCATATAAAGCTCCAAGGTTACCTCCAGCTATGATCCATGTGAAGGGACTGATATCTGGACAGTGTCTTTGATGTCAAACTGATGAGAGCACACTGACAGCATAGAAGAACACAAAGGCAGCAGTCCAGGGTCAGATCTACACAGGAGGATATCTGAGCCTTACAGTCCCCTCTGGTTTAACTTATTCATCAGATGCCTGCACAAGGAATTCACAAAGACATGGGCAGTGATTCAAAAGAGGAATGATGTTGTGAGGGGGTGTGCCGCAGTACACTGCAGATCAAAAGAACTATACATATGGCATACACATGGTAGTGTCTCACATATGTTATTCTGTCAAAGTGGCAAACAGGCAGCATGAAATCTCTCTTTCTGTATCTGGTTTCAACAGGAGCGTACCTAGGTTTCCCGGGGTCCTATGTTACCCGGGCCCCATGTTCCCCGGGTACTATGTTCCCTGGGTCCTATGTTGACAGCTTTGTGATTATTTTTCCTAAAAAAGGGTCCTATGTTCCACGGTGTGTTATTTTTTCCACAAGCAGTGCCAAATGCCACGGCAAAGAGGCCTATATAGACCCTAGACCCTTCACCCTACATCCTACACCCTACACCCTACACCCTACACCCTACACCCTACACACTACACCCTAACCCTAACCACTAACCCTAACCACTAACCCTAACAAAATGCTGAATTAAATCAGTGAAGGCATAGGTGTATGCAACTGGGGGACATAGGACTTAGTGGGGAAAAAGGGTCCTATGCAGGCAACATAGGACCCAGGGAACATAGGGATGACCCCGATCAAACTTAGCCTAGCTAGAAAGTAAGTGGATATATACGTATCACCACTTAATTAAACACGTGGCACCACACAAACTTATTCTTCATTTGCAATTGATTTGATCGAATCACACCCAGGAACTGCCAGATATAACTGTCGCATAGCAACTTGCTAAAACTTATGCTAGCTTGCAAACATACAACCAATGGTCGACATATCTGACCTGACACTGAAAATGCTTTTTAGTAATGGTGTAAAGTGGGAAGACTTTACATTTCATGTCACGTAACACATTTCAAGAAACAAAACTGATGTTATGCTAATGACATCAGACTTAATAATTCACTTGATAATAATTACTTCCGATTTTTCCCACTCACTCTAAAGTGCATGAATAGACTACTACTTACTCTGAAGCAGCAATTTCTATGAACACTGAAATAAATCAAGTCACTCATGAAGGATTGGCATAAGTTCTCCCCAAAACGGTTACAGTCGTTATAATGTAACAGCCACAGACTATATAAAATATATGTAAGTAGCAATGATGTGAAACTCATGATGATTGGACCTTTTAATTTTTCCGGTAAAACCAAACTTTTTTACTCGGGGGCCTATGGGGGTTCACTTGCTTCTGGACGCAGACTCAAGTGGCCATGCAAGGAACTGCAGTTGTTGGCACTTGAGTCAAGTGTCAAGAGATCAACTTGCGTGTAGTCTTAATTTTTCAGCACTGGAGGTTGCTGCTTAGTTACATATTGTAATAATTAGCAAGCAAGTAACACTTTACTAGTCTTTACTAGCTAAGCCACTTTAGTGAATCACTAGTTTGAAACTAGTTTGTAGTTGTTTAGAACTTCACATGCAAAGTTAGTAATGGATTAACGAATGGCTGGTGAGACTCAATCCCACAGGTGAGAACGTTTAGATGAAGTGTAGAAGAGTGAATGACAGTACTGAAACAAGTTAATTTAATTAAATGTGGCTGTGCATTTATTATAGATCAAACTGTTTTTTTTCTCTGAGCGCAGACTTTCTCTTTTACTTACAGGGTCACAAGCTGCTGTTGTTGGTGGGCCTTTTTTTAAAGTATCTATCAACAATTCAAAATCCACTGCCAGAAATAAGTGTATCATGAGCATCTTGTTTTCTTGAACATGAAAAGATAACAGCAAGACCATCCAAGTGTAATTAGTGCTTTGGGAGGAAATGTGGCGTGCTGCGTGTATGGAGGCTAATGCAGTGAGAATGGGGATGCTCAGGGAGAGGTCAGGATAAAAACATACTGCCTGGTCCGCCAGCAGCACACCATGTCTGTCAAAAGAGAAATCCCTGCAGTTTTGCTCAGCGTGAAATCATTAGTATGTGGAAGTGAAACCTCACCGCTGTTGCTAAGTCTTGTGAGTGAAGGATACTACTTCAGTTCCACCCTACATGGCTCCTATATGAGCTTTGAAATGCAAACAAGTGACAAGGCTTGCAGTGAACAATCTCACAACTCATCGACAATCTGTCTGACGGAACTTTAGCCTGATGTAGCCAGGAGATATCAGGGCCAGTCACTGTTACACTGTTACTGTTACAGCCCAATTAGCAACCAGATCCAGGTCCAGATGACAATTCAGCTGATGTCTATAAACAGATATCTGCATATTCAATTCAATTCAATTCAATTTTATTTATAGTGCCAAATCATAACAGAAGTTATCTCAGGACACTTTACAAACTAGGTAAAGACCAAACTCTATGATAAAAAAAGACTCAACAATTCCCCCGTAGAGTACGGTGGCAATGAAAACCTTCCCTGTAACTGGCAGGAACATCAGACAGACCCAGCTCTGTGGAGGACGGACATCTGTCTGCACCGGTTGGGGAGGAAGAAAAGGAGAGAGAAAGAGAGAAAAGACGGACAGATGGACAGAGAGAGACAAAGACAGACACAAAGACAGAGACAGACACACTTACAGTAACAAGCACAGCTAAGGTTATAGATTATAATAGTGGCAGGAAGCGTCATGCAGGACCATAAGGAACATATGGATAGAGATACATTTTTTAAAAAGCTTACTATCAATAGATTGCGTTTCGGCAAATGCCTTTTGCCTCTTTTGCTCTCTACACTGTTTACCTACCTGCAACTAAAGAATGCTCTAATGTGATTGGTCAATACCACTCGGACTACAAAGAGAAACCAGAATGCTTCAGAATTAAATCTTGTCCCGTTGCCTTCAGATTCTGCATTCATATGCAGATATCTGCTTATAGAAATTATGCAATGAAAACAACAGCAATGAGAGTGTCTGTGTTTATTTCAAATGTCTGTATGGACAGTAGGACAGTGTAGGGTCTGTTAAAGTCAGTTAAACAGGTGAAGTGAAGATAACGGTGTCGGTAGTCTACCGTTTACAAACAGATTTGATAGTGAAAAAATGGAAAAATTCACCTTGAAAGGAGCGATTCTGGATAAAAACCATTATTGATATATTTTGCCTCTACCACTGTCTGAGTTGAGGAGTGGGAGGATACAGGAAATGGAGTGAGAAACACAGGGCAAATTCTAAAACAATAATGACTTCCACTAATTGTGTTTCCTATGGACGATGCGAGTGTGGTGACATTTCAGTTCTGTGCTTGTCGGTCAAAGGACGAGCTAATTAATGTGGTAATTTAGCCCCAATGCCTCCAGTGACAGCCACACCCCCTCGTTAGCAGCCATAAGGACAAGGGTCGGATGCAATAGGAGCGAGAGAGAGAGAGAGACAGAGGGAGACACAACAAGAGAGTGTTTTGCTGGCTTTGCCTTCTCAGCAGCTCCGGAGTCACACGACTCTGTCTCTGTAACGGGAACAAGTGATTATTTCTGAAAAACGGGGAACTTTGTCAAAACGTATCCCTCCCACACACCATCTCTCTCTCTCTCTCTCTCTCTCTCTCTCTCTCTCTCTCTCGCTCTCTCTCTCTCTCTCTCTCTCTCTCTCTCTCTCTCACATACACACACACATTTAAACTTTCATGCTGAGCGTGCGCGGGCACACACATACACTGGGGGATATAAACATACACAGCTGTGCAAATAAGCAAACACACACTAAGAGGAAATGTTCAAGTGCTTGTAGACACACACACACACACACACACACACACACACACACACACACACACACACACACACACACACACCCACACACACACAGAGGACTTAAACTCTGAGGCATGTTGTTTGACTGATCCCATCAAGCGAAGGGCATCTCTGCCTGTGAGGAGTCATGTGACCTTCAGCATCATTCTGCCAGCAAATCAAGCACCAGTGATGCGGGATAAGAGGGTACCAAGTCCAACATTATAGAAGCTAGACAATGCGAAATGCTACAGGACATAATGCAGCAGGGTTGGAAGAAGTATCCTCTACTTAATGCACTAATACAGCATACAACTACTCTTTCTGAGATGATGGAGCTGCCACATGCTCTCTTGACGTGCAGTGTGCCCCTTTGCTGGATCCCTTCCTGTAAGTTTTGAAAAAATTGAGGTGCTGGAGACGGCATGCTGCCAAAAAACACTCAATCATTCCCCAATGCAAACAAAAGGAGACGGCCCAGCACTAGAAATTTGAGGAAGCACGTAAATGTTTGCATACATACGTTCCAAACAGTCCTAATTGTGACGCGGTTTGTAAATTTAGAAATGTGATCTAAATGTCACGTGGGGGGAAAGTTTGTTTTGGAAACTTGTCAAACAAATGCAGTCCAAAATCAATGTTTTATATTCACATAGTTTTCACTGGGACTTTTCCCCTGCATAGATGTGTTTATGTTTCCGATTCCCTCCATATTAGTTGCTGTCCTGTGTCCCTATCTCTCCTGTGTCTGGAGAGCTTCATTTATTTTGTGCCTACAGTTTTGCAGAGTTGGAAAACTAACAAATAACTTAAGCCTCAAAAGTCCCATATTCTGTTCATCTGTATTTTGGGTTTCTACTAGAACGTTTATGTGATTTAAAAACATCTTTTTTCAAACTGTCTGACTTTGTATACCTGTATTTACTCTCTGTCTAAAATGGGGCGACTGTGGCTCAGTGGTAGAGTGGGTCATCCTCCATTTGAGAGATTGGTGGTTCGATCCCCACCTCCCCTGGTCCACATGTCAAAGTGTCCTTGGGCAAGACACTGAACCCCAAATTGCTCCGCATGGGTGTGTAAATGCGGTGTGAATGGTTAGATTAGATGGTATGTCCACTGCCATCAGTGTGAATGTCAGTGTGAATGGGTGAATGTGACAAACACTGTGAAGCGCCTTGAGTAGTCAGAAGACTAGAAAGGCGCTATATAAGTACAAGTCCATTTTACCTTTTTTTTTTTTTTTTACCATTCAGCGCCTGTCTCTTTAAGGCCCTCTCCCGTAAAAGCCAAGTCTGCTCTGATTGGTCAGTGTTTCTGGGTCTTCCTTATCTGTGCTCTTGGTATCTCTGCGACATCTTTGTAGCAAAACTTTCCACCTAAAGTATATATGGTATAGTTGTGACATCACAACTGTACAGAAGTCCTGACGGCTCATTTAAAGACACAGTTTCTGAATACGGCTGTGTGTATTTCTCTGTGGTTTGAGTGTTTTGATACTTTCACAGTATTTTTTATAGAACCTGAAATCTGTTATTGTTATTTTAAAAACGTATTAATCAATCTGTGTGAATTATGACATTTCTGTAAATAATTATATGTAATAGTTGTCAATATTTTGTGAAATGATTATTATGTAAATAATTATATTTAATAGTTGTCAATAGTTTTACTTTTTTCTTCTTATTCAAGAATTCTAGTTCATCCAATTATTGTTATTATTCCTACAAAATAACGTAATAACTTCACACAAAAAAGCAGCGTTTGTTGGAATGTCTTTTAAACAATCTCGAGACCCTACTTACAAAAGTAGCACTTCTTTAGAAATCTGTCGTCTTTAAATGTTTCCTTAAAATAAAGATTAGTCAACGTAACTTCCTAAAGCTAGCAAATCTTTCGTCGATCCTGAATCACAGGTTTGAAAAGTGAAGTCCCTAAAGAGGAGAGGACAGTCTGTGCCTCACTGGCCATTTTAATGAGCAAGTTCCTCGTACCACCCACCACATCATTCCTCTTTACCTCCCCTCAGTGCTCTCACCCCATCCAACACTCACACACACAAACACACACACACACACAAACATTCTCCCGGCTCATTAATTAAAAGCACAAACAATTTAAGGAAGCCGGCTCCACTAGTTTCCAGAGGTAGGGTTGTTTTTTTTCTTTTCTTCCCTCTATTCGTGGAGGACTGTTTGGTTGAGCTGACCCTTCTTGTTAATGTAAATAATTTACCTCTACCTTTATCCTGATGGAATCTTAATTGTGCTTCTCCAGCTTGCCTCGCAGTAATTCATCAGTGTCCTCCTTGACCAGAAAAAGATGCGCAGCTTGTCGTTAGAGGAGGGAGAAAAAAAATCTAGCACTTTGAAACAAAGTAAGAGGGTGCGCACACAATGGTTTAGATTAATGACAACTCTCCGCCAATTAAATGAGTGTTTGTTTTCATCTGATGCTGCTGGTCATATATTGTCTCTGGATATTGATCAAATACAACAGACAACAATAAGAGCATTACGGGCTGGGGCCATGTTAGAATCCATTAACTCCAGTGCAAGGTATTCATTAAACCACAAGACTGATAAATCCAAAGATGAGCTGCGTGCACATATGGGCCTGGAACCCATTCAGAGGCCAAGAGACCGACTATGTGCATGTGTGTGTGTGTCTGTATGTTTTAGTGTGTTCCAAGGGGAGGATCAGAGTGGTGGTGGTGCAGGGGGAGGGGTCGACCTTTTTTTCTCATTCTTGGCATATCAGCCTCGGTAGTTCAGTATAAAGCCATGCATCTCGCTCACGTGACCGGCAGAGTGTAATTGCTAGCCTCTCGGCTCGGAATGAAAGCAGCGTTCGTCCATTTCTCAACACGCAAGGCTAAAACGAGACCACAGAAACCCACTACTTCCCTTAGCGAGAAATGTCCCTGCACTCCCACAGCCTGCGCTATTTACCAGAAGCAGCAGCAGCTGACAAGGCAACAGTGGCTGCGTATGTATATAGTATGTGTGTATGTGCGTGTGGGCCTACCCTGCTCTCTGCTGATTTATCTGTGCTTAATTATGTCACACTTTGGACATAAGCTAATTATTTGCTTTCTCAAAGCTTAAGAACTTACTCAGAAAGAGAAGTAGAGGGGAATATTTTAGCATGTGGTGTCACAGGTACACAGATACACCACTGTGTACTTTTTCATTTATAGTTGTGGTTTTAGAAGCATGACTGGTGCAAAAGTAGAACAGCTCTACTGTTATTATAGATAACCATATTCTGCTCATTTTCAGGTTGATAGTATTTGGGGTTTCTGGTAGAACAGGTTTACATGCGTCAATGTTCAAAACACATTTTATTTTTCTTATACTGTCCTTTTGAATATACCTGTATTCACTTCCTCTCTGAAATGCTCCGTTTTAGTGCCGGTTTCTTTAGGGCCCTTCCTGAAAAAGGCTGGTCTGCTCTGATTGGTCAGCGTTTCCGGGTCTTCTGCATCTGCGTTCTTGCATCTCTGCACCGTCATTGCAGCCCGGTAATGACTTTGAAGGCACTGTAGCAGCACTTTCTACCTATATATAGTATAATTGTGACATCACACAGCACAGAGGTCCTGATTTTAAAGACACAGTTTCTGAATACGGGCTGTGTGCATTTCTCTTTAGATTTGATGCTTTCAAAGGATTCATATAGCACCTCAACCTGCTTTATAATATAAAAAGACATGGAAATCTCACTTTTACAATGTGACCTTTAATATCACAAAATATACAATTCTGCTTTAGAGTTCAACTCAAATACGGACGTCCAGCAACTACTCATAAAATGTTGAATTGTGCAAAGGCACAATTTTTTCTTATGCTGTACACACACATAAGTACAATTATGCTGGTGTGACAATAACCCGATAAGGTGAGAGGTCAATTGTGTGTGTGTGTGCATGTGCATTTGAGAGAGGGGAGTAAGTGTGTGTCTGGGGGACAGGTGACATAGTGTGTGGCCTGGTGATGAAGGGTCAGCTGAGGGTCACAGTGATCCAGTTACACTCACCTCCTCTCTCCATTGATTCCTCCGATTCCTCTGATACACTGCTGTTTCTATATTGACATCTAACCATACAGACGAATGCTGGAAGGCATACAGTCTTCCAGTGTCTGAACTCTTTATTGAGCCATGCAAGAGACGCTAATGACCAAGATAGCTCTTAGCAAGCCTGCGTGCCATTCTCCTCCACCTATTTTGACCTCTGTTCTCATCTCACATATGATTGCTCGCGGCCACGGTGTCATCAAGGCCCTGTGTCTGTCTTTCTTGTTTTTATCAATACTCACCTCTGTCTTTCTCCAATTTGTCTTTTCTTCTCCTTCACACTCAGTTTCCATCGCCCTGGCTGTCTCCCTGCCCCTCCCCCTTCCTTTCCTGTGTTTCCCCGCCCTGCACACCTGCTCAGGGACCCAGCCCTGTGCCTCACAGCCTGGCCAGGGTGGAGAACAGACGGCCCCTGTGTTTTCTGATAATCATCACATAGCTTGCATGCCTGCTCCTCTTCTCTCTCACTGTGTTCTTTCTCCTCTCCTCTGTGCCCCGCCTGCCAGCTTACCTCAGCCAAGCCTCTAACCACCCCCACCCACGCCCCCAAGCTCCCTCCCTCCCCCTCACTGCATCTGCCCTGCCATACATCAGCCTTCTGACAGGCTCACTCAGCACCCACAATGCCTTGGTCTCATTCTTTTCACCTTTCGTCATCAGTTTCATCAATTGCAGCTGTCAATGGCAAACCAGACATGTAGTGTGCGTGTTCTTTCCAGGAAGTGGGGACAAACAAGTGCTATGCATTTAAAGGAATAGTTTGAGATTTGGGGAAATAAGCTAGCCTAACTTTAAACTAGATATTATGTATTTACAAGAGACCTCTGGACACAGCCAGGCTAGCTTTCCAGTCTGTCTGCTAAGCTAAGCTAAGCAGCTACTGATTGTAGGTTTATATTTAATAGTCCCATATTATAAAAAGTGAGATTTTCATGTCTTTTTTTATTATAAAGCAGGTCAAGGTACACAGACACACTAACTCTTCTCTCAAATACAAATGCACAATTGACGTCTCACCTCATCTGCTTTTTGTCACACCACTTCTTTCTTTCTTTCAGTCCTGGCATATCGTCAACATCAGAAGACAGATAAGTGCCTTTATGCCTTTACGCAATCCAGAATTCTCAGGGTAATCACTGCATTTTCGCTCCACTCTCTTTGAACACCAAAGCATGTGAACATGTTCTAGTAGAAACCAAAAATACAAGAATGAACATGAAAATGAGCATGATATGGGACCTAAGAGACAAAAATTGGATTGATGTCATCCAACTATCTCAAGAAACCAGAAAAAACGTATCTTTCTTCCTTTCTTTCTGCTCCGCACCTAAGTATTTCCACCTCTTAACACTGACACTCTTTTCCCTCTGCCCCTCCACCCCTCCCACTGTGCCCATGTCTCGATGCAGGTGTTCCCATTGCCGGGGGTGAAAAGCAAAAGCAGAGCTTCGCTTCATTCAGCTATTGAGCTAATGGTTCCTCATTCACCACCCACACTGCTTATTAGGCCCGCTCTAAATAACCAAAAAAAAAAGAAACAGAGAAGCGGCAGTCGGTTCCCTCCCAAATGCTATTCACAGATCCCACACTGCGTATTACTCCGATGGGCGAGGATATCAGCTCTCAATGTCATTATTTGATCAAGTAGTTCTCAGTCATGCAGTGGTCTGTGTAGTTAGTACTTGAGGGAATGAACACCCCTGTGGGCCCCTATAAGCATCTATTGTGTCTGTGTAAAGAAACCCCTATGGAACAGGGGGCCCCATTGTTGAAGAAATTGTTCATTTATTAATTCATGCTATCAGGTTGCAGGGTTTCGTGTTTTACAAAAAGCACCAGCAATAGACAGAGTGGTTATCAACACCAGCTGTCCAGACTAGACAAGCTGGACTCACTCGATCCCTCTGCCTTCAGTTCCTGTACCATCCTATCTGTGTTCTTATCTGTTTATCTTTCCTATCCTTTTCCACCCTCCCCACCTCTTTGTCCTGTGTACACTGTGACATTAAAGGTCTGGATCAAGCAGATGGACAGAGCCTTAGATCAATCGGAGAGATCAATACTCCCAGACTGGCTCAGACGATCTGTGCAGACTGATGGACATTTGAAGACCCTGATCCGGTCCAGTCTGGACTAGTTTCCTCTGATGGTGGATCAGCTTAGTTTGGCTTGATTTGGTTTAAGTCATGTCTGGTCTTGTTCTGGTCTGACATGTTAGGATTATAGTTTGAAATGTTATACAGTTTGTGAATGAATACAGTATTTAATTCATCAATAAATACTCACTTTTGAAGGCACACAGAAACATAATTTATTCTATATAAACACAAAAATGATTGTGATTATTCTTTTTTTTTCTTGCTAGCTGGTTTTCCTTTAAATGTTTGTATTATGTTTGGATAAAACCCCAATTTAAATGATTCTACATGTGTCTGTTGCAAACATAGAAATCAGCAGCATGGATCAGGTGGATGCAACAACAATTGCATGTTACATTTTCTCTCTCTTCATTCTGAAGTCATTAAGTCAGAAGACAGCTCTGCTAAATGTCAAAAAGCTGCAGGGGGGGAAACATAGAGAGAACCTGGTTTCATTGTTATGCTCTTTGATTATACGCAGGTCAAGTGGAAAGTCTATCTTCATCCTCTGAAAATAACCTTTTTCCTCAGAAAATTGGCATGTGCTGCATTTTGTAATTGCTCTGCACCAAGAGAAGGGACCACAGATGAACGGGGATACAGTTGCCACTTGACATCGCCTCGGATATTCTCATTTTCTCTCGCCCTGAACACACAAGTACATACAAGGCTGAAAGGAAGAACACACTGACAAAAAGCAGACTGAATGCTAGCTTACATCCCTCCCCACCTGCCTCACGCCCCCACCTATGCAGCGCTGCTCCGTTCTAGGTCAGTTTTCTGATGATAGACAGCGACAGAGCCGAGCAGAGCTTCATGGTTCCTGCCTGTCTTCCGGCTGCAGCGTCTGGTGTGTGTTTGATGTAGTCCAGGCTCACCGCCGGCCTCGTCTCTGACTGTTGGCCCATGACACCGAACTCAGACAGAGCTGAAAACTGGAGGGCAGGAAGGAAGGAAGCACACTTCCAAGACAGTCAACTCAGAAAGAAAAACAACAGCCAGTCATCACTCAGTCAGTGCTTATCCATTGTGACAAAGTTCAAGGGGTTTTGCCGAGTTGTTTTAGTGGAAATAAGGAAAGCAGAATAAAGATAAAATGGAAATAAATGTGATTCCTTAGCCATTACTAAAAATAGAAATTATTCATCAAAACAGTTTTTCTAAACGCCTCATAGCCAGCATGGTTTCAGGAATGGGAGTGGCTTCACATGGATTGCTATGGAAACCCATACAGATATTCACAGACAATAAACACTTCTGACTTGGGTGATCCCCTGACATTTCCTGTAGTGCCACCAGCGGGTCAAATGATTCACTTTTCAATTCAATCCAATTAAATTAAATTAAATTCAATTTTATTATATATATATTATTATATAAGTGCCAAATCATAACAAAAATTATCTCAGGACACTTTACAGGGTAGGTATAGACCACACTCTATGGCTTATTTATGATTTACACAGACCCAACAATTCACCCGTAGAGTACATTGGCAACTAAAACCTTCCCTATAACAGGCAGGAACGTCGGACAGACCCAGCTCTGTGGAGGACGGACATCTGTCTGCACCGGTTGGGGAGGAAGAAAAGGAGAGAGAAAGATTGAAAGGCAAAGACAGACAAAAGACAGAGAGACAGACACACTTCCAGAGATGCAAGCAAACAAAGAGTAACAGTAACTATAATAGTAACTATAGTAATGTGAAAATTACTCATATGTTGTGGCAGTTAATGCAGCAGAGTAGCAGAAACAAGCACAACTAAGGTGATAGAATATGAAAATGATAATAACTATGGCAAACATGATCAATGATGAGTAGGGGCAATAGCAGCTACGGTACAGCGAGACATACATCTGATGGTGTTTTTATGGCTACTTTTCCTGTAAAATGTTTCATATCTTGTATTGATTGGCACCAAATTCATCTCAGTCATTCATGGTGCCCTAAAGACTTTGGTGATCCTCTGACTTTTCAGCTCGCGCCACGAGATTGATGTTTGTGTTTTTTGGTGATATTAAATTTGTTACAGACATTCATGGTCCCTCACCATAAACTATACTAACGCTGGTGATCCCCTCACTTTTCATGTAGCATTATCACAGCCTGATCTCACAGAAATACACGGAATGACCATGACCTGTTAACGCTGCATTACATGTTTGTGCTGGCCACACGGAAACAAAGCCAATGGTAAGTCAGTTAGGATTATTTTCCGTGGTGGACGCATGAATTCCCTGGTTCAGCACAACCCTGTCTCAAGCTCTGCAGAGGTTGGGTTGAACAGATGTGTGCAACACAAAGTCAACATTTTAACTCACATATGTATCTCAAGTTGAACAAATATACTTATTTTAATCTCAGCTGTGACCTTTTCCTAAACCTAACCAAATAGTTGTGTTGCCTTAACATAAATTGCTTCCGTAACACATTAGATGCCACCACCACATTATTTGGTGTTAACGGGTCGTGGTCACCTATTTCTGTGAGCTCAGGTTGCATTATCAAATTTTTTTTTGTCAAAAGTAATGACATTCCCATTAGCTTCAGCTGCACTTTGTGTTAAGTGCTAATTAACAAATGTCCGCATGCTAACGTGTTAAACTAAGATGGTGAACAAGTTATTTAGTGCCGAAGTAAGTAAAGGTGTTATATCAATCACATTGATTACTTTTATCACAGAAATGTTTGATGAAGTTGAGCAATTCAAAACTGTGGCAGTTTTAAACACGTGTCCGTTCTATTTAACGTTGTGAAACAGTCGATGTTTTATACACTTGGTTAATGATGTGAAACAGAAATACATGGTGGAGTTCAGACAACAAAACCACTTGGTTAGGGTTAGGAAAGGATCAGGGTTGGCTTAAAATGAGTATGTTAGTAGGTCACAGGCTAGTTTAAAGAAGTCAAAATTGGATTCACAAGGGACACACACACACACACACACACACACACACACACACTGATTTCCTGGGTGTAGTGCTGTGTATGTTTGACCCATCCATCACCCTCAAGCTCCATCCTAATGCAGTGGTTCCCAAACTGGAGAGCGTGACCACCTCCTGATGCTTCTTTCACCACTGAGTTGTGTTGTAATGATGCTGTAATGAGCTGCTGATAGGACACAAGAGTTCTGTGTAGTAAATGTGATATGAAATGTGATAAAAACAGATACACAGTAGAACTGGAAATGAACCAAGGGGAAACTCTTTCAACTGTATGGTTAGTTCCTGCCCAGGATTTCTGCCATTTGAAATGTGTATGATATGAGTCTATCAACACTGGTGCTATTTTCTGCAGAGGCTAAATTTACCCCCAGAGTATTGTGTTATTGTTAAAGGGCCTTGGCAAAAGACATACTGCATACCGAAAGGGATAAATACACTGTCAGCATGAACATTTGTATTCTTAGAGCATTTAAATTTCCCCCTGGGCACTTCTAAAACTGTCATGTGAAGAGGGTTTGGCTGAAGGTCACGATGTGAGTCACAAAGCAGAGCAGGCTCGTGTTTCCTGCCAGGGGAGTCGGAGAGTTCATGCTTACTTGCTGGGACAGGAAGTGGAGGGGTAAACAGAGGGAATCCCATATGCCCTCGCCTCAACCCCCCTTCCCCACAGCTCCCCCAAACACACACACACACACACACACACACACACACACACACACACACACACACACACACACACACACACACACACACACACGGATGCATTAAGTCCATTTAAGTCCACATGTGGGTCCCTCGTCCTCAGTTTGAGACAATGGATTTCCATGCAGTGTTTGGCACAGATAAGAATTTCGACCGCGTTTGTTCTTTAAAGATTTTTGCTTTGTTCCATTCAGTAACTTCTGTGGATCTCCGCTTTCTTAAGCTTTGTTTTTGAATGCACTGTGTGAAGTGTGGTCATTCACGTGGGCTGTGATGGCTTATGTCTCTTGTGCGAGGAAAATTACCGGGCACAGGGTAAAAATAGAGTGACTCTGTAATGCTTTGAACATGATCTCCATCGTGATGCAATAATGTGCAACGTGCCCTTTCTAAATTTTCAGAGGAATTAGCCTAGTTTGTGAAATGTCATAGCCATTGCTCACTTTGGCATAGCACTTTCTCCCCTGTTAGCATGTGACCTTATTTCTCTTATCTGTGGCAGCCATGCAGGACCTCCGCTCATCTGTTCATGTGTCTGTCGTTTGTGCTGCACCAAAATGTGAGGTAGAATCTAGGTCTGAGGCTGAGGATGTATGTGCGTGTGTGTGTGTGTGTGTGTGTGTGTGTGTGTGTGTGTGTGTGTGTGTGTGTGTGTGTGTGTGTGTGTGTGTGTGTGTGTGTGTGTGTGTGTGTGTGTGTGTGTGTGTGTGTGTGTGTGTGTGTTCAGGCATTTGGTTGAACGTGTGGTTGCTGCTTTATTTTGACAACAGTGTAATGGCGCGATCTGCCTAATGGGAAAGTGATCCAGAGCCTCCTGAATATTTGATGTTAATGTAATAGGAAAGCCATAAAAGCTTTTCAGATCTCAATTTATCCAGTCAAAGTCATCGATTTAACCTGAAAATTTATAGATGGCCCCTTCCTGTTCCCCGCAGCTCACCGCAGTGAACGTTATGCCCGTAAATCGCACGTCCAAATCACAATGAGGATTTTTTTTTTCTTTGACAATTTATATTCCAAGGGGCTTAACTATCCCATTTGAATTATTTACTTGTGGGTTTGATAGAGAGACTGGGGAGCAACTATTGATCTGAAAGATTTAGAGCCTGTTGGCTAAACTGAATGGCAGCATGTGATGGTTGGCGGAAGTGTCTGGTTATCTCTTCTTCATAAGCAGAGTTATATAAATATGTAGAACAAAGGCTAAATCCATCCGTTTTACATTTAAGTAATTTCTTCAAATATACTTATATACCAAGAGCCAAAAATACTGGACTTAATCAACATTTCATGCTGTCAAATGTTCATATAAGAGGCCTTGAGCATTGGCTAAGTGTAACAACACCTTTTGTGATGCTATTCAATGATGATTTCAACCTAAGCAGCACCTTTATCAGAAGCCCGCTACTATACAATATTAGGTGTTGTGTAGAAGATCACAGGCAGCAGATGTAACAAAGGGTCACCACTAAAGGCCCAAGGCCACCGACTTTAATACTGGCTCAGACTGCCACACTTCTGTGATGATGATGATGATCCAAGGAATCGTGCATGTGGGTCAATGAGTGCCTGCCAGGGCTGCGCAGAGGGTGGGGAGGGGGCCAGGACGGAGCAAAGGGATCAATACATAATATCTTACAAATTGAATTCGACCTGGATCGACCCAGAGGGCGTGTGTGACCGGCTGAGAACTGTGGACGAGTGCACAGTAAATCCTTCTGATCAGTACGGAGGGTACAGAGGTGGGGGTGGAGGGAGGGTGGGGCGTCCTCTCACTGTGTGTCTGCTCAGGGGAAGGAGGCGTGAAGAGTTGGGTTTAGAGGGCTGATGGAGAGGAGCGAATACGGAGCAGGAGGGATGATGGAGTGAGGGGAAGAGATGGAGGTAGCACTGGTTTATCACCTCCAGTCAGGGGGTCACTCACTTCTCCCTGTCATTACCTTCAAGAGGCTTCACCCCCAATCAGTCTCTATAACGATGGGTTTGTTTGGGCACAGTCAATTTTATAGTCTCATCCAGACTCTTCAAATGTCCATTTGCGCCTATCGTGTGTCTGTCTGTGTGTGTTCATGCATGTGTGCTTAGACACAATGGAGCATTAGTTTTGCCTTTCAGACTAATAACTTCTCTTTGCACTTGAGGTTTTCAAAGATTTTGTGTCGCTTTAGAGATGTCGCTAGGTGGATTACAGTCAGACAAGCAGAGCAAGGCTAGCTGTCTCCCCCTGTCTCCAGTCTTTATGCTAAGCTAAGCTAAATGGCCTCTGGCTTCAGCTATCAACCATACAGACATGAGAGTGGTATATCAATCTTCTCTTTCCCAAAATGTCGAAGTAATGCTCTAAATGTAAACAGTGCAATGCATATTTATATATATATATATATATATATATATATATACATACAGTATATGGATCCGAACTTCTCTACATGTTTGTGTTCCATGAACACCAACTAATCGAGCATAAAAAATTACTTTTCTCCTCTGCGATAATGTGTAATTTACTCTCGTAATAGTCAAAAGAGCCCATTTTTCAGCAGAAACACCTCTGTGCACTTTCCCTGAATCATTACCGAAAGTGATCTTCACAGGCACAAACAACCTAGATGTAATGCTTTTTTTCAGCAAATCATCTTTTTTTTTTTGTCAAAACAAAAACATGCTTGGGGCACACTGTTCCCTCACTTTCATTTTTGTAAACGCAGTTGGTTTTCAGAGACAACAGTCAGAGCCATAATAACAGGTAATACGTAATTCACCTCCATGATGTTTAGACTGTCACACACATCGGCACAAAAGCCAGGGTCAAAGTGAAAAACAATCTGTGCAGCGGAAAAGCTCCCGGTCAATTTTAACCTAGAAGGCCCTTTGGTATCGTCTCGGCTCCGGTGACACAGGGGCTGATGTGTGGGTGTCGCTTACATGGGAGGCTCTGCATAAGGCCGGCCTGCTGAGGTTGAGGGCACATTTATTTGAATCTGTCTAATTGACATGTTGGGATCGATGGGGGAACAGAAAGCCTGTCTACAGAGTCCGCCGATACAGAGCCGGTCCCCTGGGCCCCCACATGCTGGGGGCCCGCCACCCTATCAGTCACAACCATGGCACTGAACTAAAAGAGACCTCACCCCCTCCTCAACTCACTTAAACACACACACAGATGGAAAACACACACACAGATGGAAAACACACGTACACACACACACACACACACACACACACACACACACACACACACACACATTCACAGACTGAGTAACAGACAGCCCCAGACACACATATACACACACTGACAATCAAACACACAAAATCCCTATTGATCATTGCCCCCCTGTGTACCAGAGGCCTCACACTGTTTGGGGGAGGGGGGCAGCCTAGCAGGAGGGTCCCGGATGATCCGCTGATCCCACCATGGACAATTGGATCACACTCAGTGGTATCTAGTGGAGGGCTGGTGATGTGTCACTCACGGCTCCTTTGTTACTGGACAACCCGACATATAATCCACATCATCAAGAGAAATAAAAATGACAATGACTATATTTTAGATTCATTTTAAAAAACATTATGTGCCACTCTACTGCTTATAGCTTCAGTGTAAGACATGTTTCCTGGATGTTCAGTGTAAGACATGTTTCCTGGATGGGAAAATGTATTTGGATGTAATCTAGACAGCAGTTACATTTCCTCCAACGCATATATTGTCGAAGGAAATGAGCAATATATAATCATATTGTGTAGGAGATATGGT
This sequence comes from Echiichthys vipera, assembly GCF_963691815.1. NCBI lineage: Eukaryota > Metazoa > Chordata > Actinopteri > Perciformes > Trachinidae > Echiichthys > Echiichthys vipera. The sequence continues at coordinate 9,210,665 of NC_139828.1, forward strand.
TGCTGATATACTGTATTGTATTAGACCACTGAATATGGACATCACTTGCCTTTGAACTTGTTGTTGCACTTTGCTGTGCAGTGGGCTTGTAAGCCCCTGAATGTAAACATATTCACAACTCCACTCTTCCATGAAATGTTTGCACATTTTATATTTTTTCTTGTCAATTTTTTTAAGAATTAACCACAGTGTCAGGAGGAATACATGTATTCATTATAATTTGAATTTAACATATCCTGCCTACAAACAGTCACATTTAAAGATATTGGATTCAAGATAAAAAACAACACCACATGTCATTTTTATGTAATTGTTAAACGGGAACTTTGCTAAAATCCCCCAAAAACCCAGAAACAATACCGATCATGATGACCTTTGTGTGGCTGTCTCTCAACATTTAAACATAATATATGTGCACTCATACAACATAAATGTTTTAAACATACCTAGTACTGTCTTTTGACTTCCACTGACCTAACAGATTAAGAAAAATGGTTCCAACAAAAGCAGAATCTGGCAACACAACTGCTGACGCCCCAGAATCCTACTTACTGCCACAGACACAGATGTTTCAGCGTATGGCTCTTCTGAGAGATTTACAACCATAAATCATAACCACTGACAGACATAGAATAACAATCTTGCCTTTCCATCAGTGTGTGTGTGTGTGTGTGTGTGTGTGTGTGTGTGTGTGTGTGTGTGTGTGTGTGTGTGTGTGTGTGTGTTTGTGCACAGGGCTAATGAGTGGAAGACCATTTCTGAGGAGCTTAAAACCCACGAGGCACCAGCACCTGTCCCTCGCCTTTCAGAGTATTGTAGGAAAAGAGGAATGGTGGGAGGGACGGGGGGGTTTAGAAGGAGGGGGGACAAATCTGTCTGGATGATTATAGGGCCAAAAAAATCAGATGTTTGTCCCTAGGTGTGTTTGTAACTGGAGCCAAGCCTCCCATCATACAAGCCACCAAGGGTCAGTGTGGGTGGTGGTGGGCTCAGGGTTTACCCCAACCCTCCCCTATCTGCATGCATACACACCTCCTCTTAAGCCCCCTATCCTCTTGCACGTGCCTCATTCACTTTAAGCACGCCACACGCATCCACAAACACACACACACAGATGCACACTTGTACCCCCTCCCATCCCCCCCATTTAAAAGAGGTTTCTTGTCTATGGATTTAGCCTTGGGGGCCAAACGAAATGTGACCCCTTTTCTTTAAACCTCAATTCTAATATACAGCCTCAGTACTAAGAAGCAACAGCTAATTACAAAGGATAAGGCCACGGCTAATGAGTGAGGGACTGCTGTGGAGACGAAGCTGCATAAATCCGTATGGATGCAGGGTTTTTAATTAGGTAGCAAGGGGGTGAAAGGCGAGGGAGAGATGAGCCAGGCCACGAGGGAGTCGTTTTCTTGGCCCAGGACGCTGTACTCTCTGAGTGATAACAAATCACCTGCTTGGGTAATGTGACTAATAGAAGCAAAACATATTTGGTCCGGCTCCTTTCTAGATAATATTGCTATGAGCTATTTGAAAAAAAAAACCCTTTCCTGCAGAGATAGTTAAAGGAATAAGTCTACTGCTACAGCCCTGAAGGCATCACGAGCTACGATATGACATACTCTGCTTGAGCCATGACCTAAAAAATTGACAGCATGAGATGCATGCTTCTACCATTTTCTTTTTTTTTTTTAAATTTTTGCTCCATCCCTAACGCATGCATGCATTTCCCAGTTTGCATCTTCAACACACTTCCAGCTGGTGCTGATAATTGCTTTGTTCCATCGCATTTCGTCCTCTGCAGCCACAAAACCTAATTCCACTGCCACATTTTCTCTGTCATTTTGGTAAATTCATGTTGGCATCATACGTCATACTGGTTTGCATTCTCAGCCAGAACTGTGAATCACAGATTTACTCAAGCAACTAAAGCAGAGGTTGTGTAAACAAGAAATCTGCACATCTTCACTATGCTACTAAAATGTGTTTCAACCCTATTTCTAATCTGGCGTCATAACAGAGAACATTCTGTATATTCACGTCACACTTTTAATAATATGTTACAACTGTTTTTGTTAACGTTGTCCATGTTGCTTTTAAATCATTGTCCTTTCGTAACAGTGGACATATGGAGATTTTCCAGTGCAATGATTTGGTTGAAACTTGTTCAATGGTTGGGTCTCTCGTCATTTTTCTGTAAGCATTCAAAACTTCCCTGTATCTTTGTTTGCTCCGCAGCTGCTGCCTTTTAGCCGTAGCGTACTAGAAATGACGTCAAGACTGTGAGAAAGGCGAGTCTCTCTCTCCCTCGCTGCTTCGGGTTTCAGTTTGTTACCATGGCAGCAGCTGCCACTTCCTGCCAGAGTGGGTCTTCCTGTGTTCATTCATTTTTGTGTGCATGCTGCAGAGGAGTTACGAAGTGCCGTGTTTACATTACCATATATGGGGTTTTATGAACAATGGGCACAGGGCTTCCCCCAAAGTCAAATAAACACCATTAACAGTATCCGCACACAGTCGGTACACATATGCATGCCCAAGTCTTTGCACACACACACACACACACACACACACACACGCACACACACGCACGCACACACACGCACGCACACACACACACGCACACAGCCCTGTGTCACGCTCCTTATCAGGCATTCGTAACTTCACCCATTTGCACACAATTATCTCCACTTACAGTTAAATGGAATGTAAATGTATATGCTACTTGACATTAGATTTCAATGGGCTGTGGAACAAAGGATACAAACATAAAACAGGTTAGGTTGGAGTCTGTTATTTGATCTTAATGTTAATTATGCTGGGGCTTTTACACACCCCACTACATAGCGTGAGAGCCACCTATTTTTCTAAAGCTAACAAGGCAGTGTCACACAAACAGCCACTATCAGAGCCATTTTTTCTGCCCTTCTTGTAGTTCAGCTTGCCTTACTTTCTTTCGGAGGAGGAGGTTTGAAAATTCACATTTTCTCAGTGGAAACTATGTTAAACCCACGCATACAGCCCGGTGTTTCCTCATTACGTGCTCAACAAGAAAGAGGGGGAAGACTGAGCGAGCCCCAAGACTGACAAGAGAGGGAGGGAGCTGGCTGTCAAAAAGTGTTGTTTGGTGTTTAGTAGCTGGGATTTTGGATCCCTCAAAATTATTTCTGTCCTTTTCTAATTACTGTCTCGCATACTTTGGGCTGATGAGCAGAATCCCTGCCCTGCCCTGCCTGGCGTCTCGGAGGGAGGGGCAGATCACACTCAGTTCCTGGCTGGAGAGAGGCCAACTCATTTACATTCAGCGCGCGGGGCTCCGTGCACTCTGTCTGTATCCATGACCTCAGCTGTTTCAGCACACTGTAAAGCTATTCCATAACTCACAGGGCCACATTCACTTATGGGGGGCTGAGGGCAGATGGATGGAAGGGGAGCCGAATAAGTGGGGCGAGAGGGATGGAGGAAGTGAGCAGGAATGACAGGGAGGAAGATGTAAAAATGTACATTTATCTGCCTATTCTTTCGCTCTACCTCTCGGTCTCTCATGCCCTTTATGCCCTTCCTAATCTGACAGTCATGAATACCTGTTGGAAGGCATCCAAACCGCTGGGCTGCTCTTTTCCTTGAGTGCTAAGCACGAGGAATCGCATCGTTTGTAGCATGGTCAGCACAGAGCATGCAGCTACACCTCTCAAAATTAACTCAGACACAGCCTAATTAGGCAACAAGCCTGAGATCTACTGTAGGTAAGGCTCTGTAGACTCCAAACTGTTCCATATTATAGAACCAGAGACCAGGTTTGTATTTTGTTAATGTGGGACTGTCCAGGTCAGTTTCCATTAAAATCCCTTGGTTGCTGTGTGCTGCCATACTAGGCAGTACTCATTCATTCATCTTCAACAGCTTGTCGCTGTCGGGGTCGCGGGGGGGGGGGGGGGGTGGGGGGGCTGGAGCCGATCCCAGCTGACTACGGGCGTGAGGCAGGGTACACCCTGGACAGGACGTCAGTCTATCGCAGGGCACATAGAGACGCACAGAGACAGACAACCATTCACACCTACGGGCAATTCTTAATTATATATTGGACAGGGTTGATGCTGGTATTGTCAGGGCCCCTTTGTGCAATACGCCATGTGTTATAGCGACTGTCAAGGGAAGATTAACAGGAAATGACATAGGTCACTTATTACTTTATTCCTTCAATGTCATTCACACTACAATCATTTTCATGCAAAGCTCCGAGGCTGCAAAACTTGCAAGATTGTAAATTTGTGATACGGCAACTGTGTAAATCAGGGGAGTGTATTCATACATGAGACGGGGAGAGATGTGTTGAAAGAGCGAGAGAGAGAGAGAGAGGGCGAGAGAGAGAGAGAGAGAGCTAGGATGAGGTGAAGGAAGCTCAGTCAATTTCACCCCCACAGCTGCTAAAGGTCACTGGATCAACTGCTGAAAGGTACCTGATCTTTTTTTCTCAGAGGAAAGAAAGAGAGAGAGAGAGAGAGAGAGAGAGAGAGAGAGAGAGAGAGAGAGAGAGAGAGAGAGAGAGAGAGAGAGAGAGAGAGAGAGAGAGAGAGAGAGAGAGAGGAGGAGGTGGAGGACACCAACAAAAAGAACATTTGACATATGACAGTTGCCAGAAACCTCAAGTGCTAAACCTATGAGTAACAACGACACTCTATAGTGCAGAGGCCTGTGTGTGGACCACATATAGTCTATAGGTTTGGGAGCACCCCAGCCAAGTAGTGATTCACAATTATAATGAGTAAAAGACAAATGTTAGTAACCATATATTTCCTTTTATCCCAAATTATTTGTGCAATTACTTATAGAACCATTTATTTCCATTTCATTTTTTTAAAACACAGGACAGTTTAATAAATAATATTTGTTATAATATAAACATACTGTACATCTCCAGGTTTAGTAGCTGTTCTGGAGCTTTGGATCATATCACATGATCTTACTTAGCAGAGGAAGTTTGACCAGTTGTTATGGATTTGCAGTTGAATATATTCCCTTAAACGTACAATAATGTATGTCATTTTCTTAACCAAAGATGAAGTTTGGAGTTGTTGCCATCACCACCATTGCCATTGCTCCCCCGGTTAGAAGTCCTTCAGTGTTGGATGTTTAGGAGGTTATGACTTGGAAAGGTTATCCACAGAGGTCTCCTTCTCTCCTAAAATAGGTAAAATCACCGAATAAAGCAGTTTCACGTAAAAAAAAAATCTGTGTCCCTGACGCTGTTTGGCAGACACAGAATGTCCCAGACGTCAGTTTATGACAGCTTCTGGCAGACAACCACAACGCTGATGCATGCACAAAGGGGATATGGTGCCAGTAACAGGTGACCAAATGTAACGGAAACAGACCGTTTCCTTGAATCAAATAACAGACATCTCTCTGATTGTTCAAAACGTTTGAATTAATGCAAGCACATCACTGAAAAAAACATATTACGACAATTCATTTACTGGAGAAAAGTTACATATTATACCTCTTCAAGGCTTCAATCGGCGACACCATGACAACTGGGCTAACTCTATCTATAAATGGACCTGAAGGGGCGATTGTTTTGTCACCTGATGTTTCCGTAGTCAAGAATAAACTTTGAATCTCAAACTGAGATGGTGATAAGTATGGTTGAGAAAAAGGTTAACTGCTCGTAGCAACCACTGCCACGGCTCACCTGCTTCTGAACGGATAGCGCGAAACCGCACAATATCCCCCAAAACCCGCCAAGAAATCAGCTAACACGAGCACAATGTCAGGATGCATGAAGGAAGTGATGCAACCCAGTCTGATTATCAAGCTTTACTCACATCACAGGATAAAAAGAGTTGCACGTTTGGCTCGAGGCTGTCTGTGATTGCTGACAGGGGACTCCACTCGCTGAATACAATACTTTGACATTTACAATTCCCTCTCGTACTGCAAGCATTTGTCTTAGTCTTAAAATAAATTACTGTACATTTGATGAGGAAGCGCTCTCTGAGCCACAGGAGCTGGTTTTGTTGCTAAGCAGCTTGATCCATTTATATGACAGTACCGTAGGTTTGTATTGCGGGCTTGTTGCTTCCACAAAGATGATTTCCACTTCTTCTTTCTCCCAGCTCAGTGGTGTTTGATTAGGGACTGCCATATGTCTGGGTGGGTGTACACATCCTGTTTACCCATGTTTCCAGGGCTTATTTTAACCATGACCTCTGTGCCATTTCCCCCCGGGGTCACAGGGTCAAGCTTTGTAGGTCAACTCCACACTGATGGGGATGGACAGCTGAGCACCTTTGAGTGTAATGTGTGTGTCCGCTCGTCCTGCAGTGGCCCATTGAGGACTTGCTCAGGCTTTCACAGAGGAATTATGTGTGTGTGTGTGTGTGTGTGTGTGTGTGTGCGTGTGTTTGTGTATGTGCGTGTGTGTGTCTGTGCGTGTGCGTGTGTGTGTGTGTGTGTGTGTGTGTGTGTGTGTGTGCGTGTGTGGAGCCTGAAAAAGATATCAAAGGTTCTCTTCACAGCCTCACAGCTGAATAAATATCCATCAGGTAATGTTTCAAACAGAAAGCCATTCTTCTCTTTCAACTGTGCAGGGAATAAACAAAAATAGACAAAAGACAACAAGGTCCCTGCTGACCGTGCAAACAGCCCTGGGTTTTACAGGGGAGTAGACTCATGATGTTTATGCCCTGACCCGAAGAAAATGCATCTTCAGTGTGTTTGCTTCATTCTGCAGATGAGGCTTTCATCAGGTTGTTTGTTGAAAAAGGATAAAAGCATGTAGGCTACTTAAAAAAGAGACCACATTGTTAAAAAAGTGGAGAGGGATGGATATGAAGAACAACATTTTATAATTAAAGCCAAATTCAGCCTTAAAATGTATCCTTATCTCCTGTTATTCACTTACATTAAAGGCAAAGAAACTAAGACAGCTAAAGTCCCAATGTGTCTCCATAGATGATTATACCAGGCAGAAAAGATTCAAGATTCAAGATTCAATGAGCTTTATTTATCCCGAGGGAAATTATTGTGCAACAGTTTCAATACAAAGGTGGGAAAGGATCAGAGTAACAATAAGCATAAAAACATAAATCAAATCAAAATAAAGCTAACATCAGATAAATCAAGCAATGAACCAAGTGTGACAGAGTGCAACAGACGTCGTGGTTAAGCGTAGGTATATACAATATACAACAATACGCACTGTTCAGTTTAGCAGCAGATTGAAATGAAATAAGTACAAACTAGATAAGTGATCAAGAAAAGCAAAAAACACAAAAAAATAGAACATCTCTTAAAGTAATAGTGTGACATCTTGGGGAAATGTGCCAAGAGTTAACCCTAACAGGATGGAAAATTGAAAAATCTTAATTTTCATAATTCCCATTTTGTATGGATCAAACAAATGAGACATACAGTATACAGTATTGTGATCATTTGGGGGACTTGTAACGTTATTCGTTCATTCAAAACCACAAATGAAGCTCCAAAGAGTTAACTGTAGATGCTGCAATAGCTTCACATATATCAGAACCGAAATGTATTTCTTGATTAAAAGAAGAGCAAAGAACGGCACTGAAGGCTTTTCTTCATTGAAAAAATGTTTTCACTCTTCTTCCCGACTGTCTTCGGCATCCAATCTCCTGCCAGGTAGTTTTTTGGAAAGTGCCTGTTTCTAATGACGGCTTCTCAGATGGTTCTTTGTAAAAAAACTAAAAAAAAACATTTGACTCATCAGATTAGTATATGAGAACGCAAATGTCAGATATAAGCCAGACTTTACCCTGCCAGCTGAGCTCCCTATAGTACAGGGCCGGGCAATCCTGAGTCTAACCCACCTGAGTCTAACGATTCTCACACCTGTGACAAGCTCCAGCTGCTTGATAACGAACAGAGCGTTAGAATCAGGTGTGTGAGAGCGCGGGGAAACCTAAAACATGCATGGCAGTGGCCCTCCAGGAGTATTGCCCACCCTTGCTATAGCACAAAGTTTGTGTGATGTCTGATTGAGCCCATGTGTGAACAGAGCAGGTCCTTGTCTGGAGAATTCACAGACGTTTCTATCACGCAACTGGCGCAAAACTGGCAGTATACACTAAAAGTTGATGCAGGAATAGTCCGACGAATTCAAGGAACGACGAGAGTTTATTGTTCATTAAGAACCAACTCTGTGACCACGGCGTAATCTACATTACGTCCTGCCTCCTGCGTGCTCTACCCAAGCACCGCCTCGTCTAAACCGAACGTAAATGTACTGTATTTCTAGTAAGTGAGACTGCATCTGACACGGACAATCTTCTGCCTCGTGTGTCAAAGGGAAACTTCTCCAGACATTGTCCTGAGCTATGAGAAAACAACTTGACACGCACATAACCAACAAGTCTCACATCTCAGAGAAGTTCACATATACGCCATGAACTTTCATTATCACAAGAGGGTATACGATACTTGCTTTCGTGCAGTGTGACATCCTGGAATATTTTCCGTTGTGCTTGTGCGTACGTTTATATGTGTATTTTTAAGTGAAGGGAGGATACAGCTGAGCACATCTTATCTTACATCACACGACGGCGTGTGAAACCCCAACTCTGCGGAACTCCTCTCGATCCCAGAGCCACAGGGTTTCAGTTTGCGGTGGCAGCTGAGGCTCTATCCTCTATCCTCTACATCTCTCTCTCTCTCTCACTTCTCTCTCTGTTCTTCTCTGTCTCTAAAGGCAGTTACATCCACTGACGGCAAGCTTGCAAAAAGCAGCTAGATAAGTGTGGAGGCTGAGACTGACAGTCAGATGCATGAATACGCAGTGACTTCTCAGAAGAGGCTCTTCATAGTTGCAGTATGACTGGAAGCCATGAAAATGTTTCAGCTGCACTCATTGCTCGTGTTATATCCAGTAAAGTTTAAAGCAGTTAACAGTCAAAAAGAACGAGCATGAGAGCCGCCTGTTAGATACACCTGCAGTATTCACTGTAAATATGTGTCAACACTTGTGGTTTGCTGTGTTTGAGTCTCACCTAACTGACAAAAAGGGCAGAAACCTTCTCACTAAGCAAACATTATAGTAAGTTTCCTTTTTCTTTTCTCCCATATTGTTTTCAGTATTCAAGAGAATGGGTTTGTTTTTAGAACAGAACACATTCACACTTTTTATTATTATATAATTATTATTTCCATCTCGTCCACAAATTCCATGAAAAGATCAAAACCAAGGCTGAATAAATCAACAAGTTGTACCAAAAGCCTCAAAAGCATATTAATAAGTCACGCTGTTGCACATAATAGACGACTTGTGCATTCGATGATTGTACTGGATGACACAGCGGCTTAAGCAATTCAGAGCTCTATGTACTGTATGTGTTTTTGATTGGCTAAATAATCTTAGCCCCTAGTGATGCAGTTATATCACAGTGGTTGTCCTTACCTACAGTTAAATACTGACCCAATATTCTAGAAATGCAACAAACACATGCGTCATACACGTCAGGTTATACTGTCTGGTTACTAAGAGTTCATATACACCTTCCAGCCAATCAGAATGAACAGTTTTATCATTTGAGTCAATCCCATATGCAGTGTCCTACTGCTGTAAATACTCTTTAGAGCACCAAATGAGTAGGTCTCTCTCTTTTGTCTGTCTTTGTCTTTCAATCTTTCTATCTCCTTTACTTCCTCCCCAACCGGTGCAGACAGATGTCCGTCCTCGACAGAGCTGGGTCTGTATACCTACTCTGTAAAGTGTCCTGAGATAACTTTTGTTATGATTTGGCACTATAAATAAAATTGAATTGAATTGAAATTGAATTAATCCACAGCTGAAAGTATTCCCCATCAAATGCATTTACTGCTTTTTGAGGAAAATTTGCTGAAAACGTTTGTTACCTCTTAAACATGTACGTCATCAGTAGAAGCATATGAGGTCGGGCCTGAGAGCCACAGACAGAGGAGGAGAATCCAAAGAGACTCGACACACTAATGCGGCAGGTTTTTGACTTTAAATATTTACGGAATAACACCAGCCTTATCCGTCCCCATGAAAACACTACGATAAAAACACGAACAAATGAGAGGCGAATGGGAACTAGTTTAGAAATCTCAATGGGGTTTCAAATTTCCACCAAGTATTTAAGGAAAGGGCCCTGAGAACTAAAAAGGCACAGTTCTTCTCTTTGTATAATAAAATATTTAAAAATCGCAAATCCCAATCTGCATTTGTCTCTTTAGATTACTCACATTTAAACTCCACGTTTTATCCACATCTGTGTCGAGATGCCCATTCAGATGTGCTTGTGTGCAGCTCAAGGCCAAAAAAGCTTTCAGTATTAAACATAATTGTGGTGACTGTGGACAGACGCTACCAAGCATTATACCACGTTGGATAACAAAGTGACAGATACCTTTGGGTTCTATCAAAGTGGAAAACTGATTAAATAGCTTACTTGGCTCCATATTTCCTCTATCTATCCCTGTGGTTTTGGGGAAATGCATGACCACTGGCCATTGGTGAGCTAATCAATGAGCTCTCATCGATATTACCCTTTCATCAGCCGTCAATGATCAAACTTGGCTGGCCCTGTGTTCGCCACAGGCCACAGACAGAGAGGAGGCGTGTTTGCTTATGTGCAGAAGGCCACTGTGTAGGAGGCTTTCATTACCAGAACCATTGCTGCATAAAGAGGAAGAGAGGCCAAGGGACACATTTCTAGTCCTTGGCCATTATCTGAATGGAAGTGTAAACAACACTAGGCATCTGGCCTGTCTGGTTAGAACATATTTTAAAGGTCCCATATTTTAAAAAGAGAGATTTCCATGTCTTTTTATTGTCAGCAGGCAGAGGTGCTGTATAAATACGGTGAAAGTATCAAAACACTCAATCCACAGAGAAATGCACACAGCTTGTATTCAGAAACTGAGCCTTTAAATGAGCTGTCATGTCTTCTGCAGCGGCATGATGTCACAACTATACGTAGAAAGTGTCACTGAAGTCATTTACCGGCTGCAATGACGGCGCAGAGACGCAGATTCGGAAGTGGGCTTAAAGAGACATGCGCTAAAACGTGTCTCACAGGGTGAATGCAGATTTAACATGTGGGTCATGTTCACATTACTATAGATATTGTTATAGTTACTGTTACTCGCTGGCTGCTTGCATCTCTGGAAGTGTGTCAGTCTCTCTGTCTTTTGTCTATCTTTCTCTTTTTATCTTTCTCTCTCCTTTTCTTCCTCCCTAACCGGTGCAGACAGATGTCCGTCCTCCACAGAGCTGGGTCTGTCTGACGTTCCTGTCTATTATAGGGAAGGTTTTCGTTGCCACTCTACGGGGGAAATGTTGGGTCTATGCCTACTCTGTAAAGTGTCCTGAGATAACTTTTGTTATGATTTGGCACTATAAGTAAAATTGAATTGAATTGAATAAATATATTCAGGCAGACATTATAAGAAAAATAATGTTTTACATTAAAGCCTGTAAACATATTCTATCAGAAATCCAAAATACAGTGAAAATTCCTAAAATGAGCACAATAAATCCCCTGTAATCTGGAATTACCGGAATATTTAAGCAAATCCTTTTATAATAAATGCATGGGCACAAATGACTGCACATTGCCAACATAATAGATCTGAACTTTGTAAATTGGACCATTTCTGCCTTGTTAAGAGAAATGTAATCTGCCTATCTATATAGACTAAGCACCGTAGCAGTTGTCAGTCATCTTGCCATGTTGCAGCTTCTCAGTGTGTATGCCCTTGCATCGGCGCCCTGCCTCTTTGACACACGGTAGCTTCGCTCTTCCACATTCATTACTCTTTCAGCTATTTCTCGATGCTCCAAGTCAAGCTCTGTTCTCAGCCTCGCCGGTAACCAAAGCGGGGAGCTGCTACAAGTGCTGCTTCAAAAACACCTTTTGCTGTAAGTACATGTGTCAGGAAGCGAGGCTACGCATGAGGCACAGCTCTTTCTCCTTCTCCAACCTGTCACTCCACTTCCATATTCTGTCTCATCTTGAGCCGGGCTACAATCAACCATGTGGTGAACATTTCTGTAGGCTCTCTCACTGAACTGCAGCTCCCCCTCCCCTAAACCACCTTACACACACACTGACACACACACACACACACAAACCCCCTTGGACCCCGGGTCTTTTCAGTAACACTTTGCAGGTTAATCTACTGCTGTTGCTGGTTGAAAACTGCACCTGAACTTCATTCCTCCGTGCAGATGTGTAAGAAAACATGTTGAGAAAAATATATTTGATTGGACTCAACTTTGACGGAGCTCTTTGAATTTAGTTTTGCTTTGACTCTGACTTAGCAACCCCAGGGCCTCTAGTCAGTAGGCCCGTAATAATCTATAATGATGGCAATAGCTCAGTCCATAGGTTACTTGGCTGGGAACTGTAGGGAGGCTGGTTCAAGTCCCTGTGTAGACCATGTATGGAGTGAGGACTGGTGGCTGGAGAGGTGCCAGTTCATCTCCTGGGCACTGCCGGGGTGCTGTTGAGCAAGGCACCGAAGCCCCAACTGCTCGGGGCGCCCCTCGCTCTGACATCCCTCCATTAATTGCATGTATATAGGTCCTGTCTGTGCATGTGTGTGTATTTCGGGCATGTGTGTTTAAAAATGAAAAATTAATAATAGAGTGAAAATTGAATTTCCCCATTGCGGGACAAATAAAGTAAATTATCTTCTTTATAGGCCCTGACCAATCATATATTTCATTATCTATTAAAACAGATTAAGGCAATATTTTATCAATGCAATTCAAAGCTTCTATAGTTTTTCATACGCCACCCGTATCATGTTACCTCGTGAAAAAAAAGATTCTCACATGAAATGTAGGACTGAATAACAGCAGTAATGACTAGTAATGAACACTCACGGAGACAACCTGACGTACTCATTATGTTTTTTATTTATTTATTACCTAAAAAAAGAAAATGTTCTATCACAAGTCACACTGAAATGTATTGCTTAAGAAAAAAAAAATATATTCATATATTTTTTCACTTTTTTTCATTTTTTCTTTTTTTTCGTTTTTCGGAAAACATCGTTTTGTTTCCATTATATTCCACCAAAAAAACAAAAAAGTTTTTTTTGGACACGAGCATCGGCTGCTGCTGTGTCCCGACAAACCTTCTCCCCCGTTTCTTTAAAAAAAATGCACAAAGAAATACATAATTCACAGTTACCATTTTGGTTTCATAAATTAATACAGTCACACATGTGCTACACCGGTCTAGAGCTAGAACATTGTAAATTGTATTCTTGAGTCCTGTTATTTTCAATAGTTGGCTACAAGAAAGAACAGGCAACGTAAATGACGTGATCAGAATTCCACCGACGTACTGTTTTTTATCCTCTCTGTAATGCTTTTGTCATCTTTTTTGTTTTGTTTCATCTTTTTCGAGTTTCACACAGAAGTGAGGCACACACAGAGTATAGTTCATACATATACAAAACAAAGTTAAATAAAATTTGGGCGGGGCAGGGGATAAATTGTCTTTCAATAATGTTGTATCCAAGGAAACAGGAAGTGCATGTAGTCTGGAGTCCTCAGAGGACCTTTATTACTCAGGGCTGTTTCTGCCATCTAAGTACTGTGGTTTAAACTTCCTCAGTTAACACAAGTTACACAGATTCGTAGCTTTTTGCAGCTAGTTGGTGGGGGGGACTAAGTTAGGAGAGGTGTGAGAGTCGGACAACGGAGACCAACAAGCATGGCAACACAATGGAGAAATGGGACAAAGGCGGTATTTGAGGACCAACACCAAATTTGAATGGTATTTGATTCACTCAAACAAGCTTTACCCCTTAAATCTACGACTTTGATGGCTGCGAATACTACAGTCCCGTGGTTCAACCAATGAAAACAAGCTTAAATCTGACACTGACACAGCAAGGGCAACATTTTTAAGGCACAGAAGCCTTGACATAATAGAGACTCCACCAGCTAAAAGCACTAAACAACAGATGCCCAGTGTCCTCAGTGACAAAAATGGCGCCTTGATGACAACAAGTCTGACAACGATGCACACAGAAAGTTTAAAAACAACCCCAAAAAAAACAAACCTTCCCGCCCCCATTGTCCCAAAGTGTCTCATTTTTTTAGTGAAAGGTAAGGCCACTTAAAAAAAAGATGAGGTTCACCAAAAAGGTAATCTCTCACTGCAATCTCTGGGAGTGCAATTGTGGTAGGGTGGTCGATCGATCAGACAGACAGACAGACGGATAAAGAGACAGACCAGGTGCATCTCTTGAGTTTGACAGTACTGTAAATCCGCTGGTCTCTGAGTTCCCTGCCAGAGTACGTCCATACGAGCCTTGGTTGGCGTTCGGGCTGGGAGGAGGGGAGGTGGCTAAACAGTTTGCAGGGGCTGTCTGGGTTCTTGAGAGTCATGGGGGGTAAAACCAGCGCTCGGGGAGTGGAGAGAGAGTCAGTTGCTCTTTGCTCATCATCATCTTCATTGTCACACAACAGGAATGTTCAGTGCTGAGCAAGACGCAAGTCCACACTTAACTTCATCTGTTTTGGTTTTGTGTCGTAATACTTTAGCAGGACACTGTTGTTCTAACATTGAAAAATTAAAGTTACAAAAAACCTAACCGACAAAAGCAGCATTGTTTATTTTCTTCACAAGTTCATGCATGTTGTTAACCTTCATTCCCACAGCACCAGTTTCTATTTTTTTTTTCTTCCATCAATAGAAAAAAGATCAGTGTTATTCACACTTCTGCATGCAAAGAAAAGTCACTTTTCCCCCCTCTTGCTGTTTTTTTTTTTGTTTCATTTGAAGTCCCCATGTGTAGCAGCAAAACTGTGAAAGGCCTAACCTGATATGTCAACGGATGTACTGGTGGAGGCACTAGATATAATGATGCTGGATACGGATCACACTTCTTCTCCCTCTTTTGCCAATAAAAAAATAGAGTCGTTATTACGAGGACACGTGGTCCAAGTAACAACTTAGAATTTGGATGTGTTACCCAGTCGGGATATAAAGTAGTGACCCATGCATTCACTGCAGCTGATCTTCATGACTTTTTTTGGGAGAAACTTTGGGGTTATTTGGGAGAAGACAACTTGGACAAAAACGTGGGTTATCCTAAATCAATTTACACTAAAGTCAAACATACACACACCCTCATAAACCTTTGCCAATTGTCACATTTATGTACACAAACTAATACAGACCCTCGACAAGTCCTCTCAGGTCTGTCAGACATGAGGTGGGCTGGATGAATCTATCTTTCCGTATCACTTGTTTTGGCTGGACGACTGTAATTCATGAACGAGCGAATGGATGATTGAACGGATGTACGTATTTGTTGGTAGTCAATGACTTGACTGAAGCCACAGAGGGCTGCTGTCTTTTGAAAACAGCAGATAGGAAGAGAAATAAAAAATAGAGTTTTCTTTCCATATACATTTTAAAGATTTTAAAATCCTCTAAAGCACTTTCTGTTAATAGTAATTCATTTTGTTTACTCATTAATCATTCCTATCGATACCCTATGTCACTGAGGTTGATATCAATACTTCCATATTCATTTTTTTTATACGATTTCAGGCCCCACCTCCTCCTTCTTGCACACTTTGACCAGCTGTTATAAATCAAGAAAATGTGCAAATTAAAAACTACCTTTGAACTGTTATATGAAAACCTGAATGCTTTGTGAACAATGCTACATATTTTTTTTGTTTATAAAATATAATATGTTTCAAAATGGAAAAAAAAAAAAGGTTTAACCACCCCATAACAGGTACAAAGTTTTGAGATCAATAAGAATGCCCGTTGGAATAATCCATAGCTCGGCAGTTCTGCCATTCATGTGAATAGGAAACACTGAGGCCTCTGGTGCCCCTGTTCTGTTATTAAGTCCAGTGTGGATCTCTTCATTGCTGTCCAGAGTGCGCTTAAAAAAACTAATCTTAGGAAAAACAAAAAATCTGAAAATACCACCACCACCACCACCATCACCACCACCATCACCACCCAATGAATTCTGCTATGCTCAAGTTCAGGTATGGTCTCTGTAAGCGAACCGTAAAAAGTCTTGTACACTGTCGAGTCCAGTTGTTGCCTGTCCAAATCCAAGCATCAAAAGAAAGTTCTCTTGCTGTTTTTCAAAAGGTCCACTGTGAAGGACAGCGGTGGATTAAAGTTTGCAGGGAGCCTTGTGTTTCATGTGACAAGACGGCCAGCCACCACAGCAACAACTTTGATATCCTCTTTGCACAGTTCTGTGTCACCTCCTGCCGATCCACTCCCTCCAAAAATATATCTCAAAGTAAATCCCGAGCAACGCTTTTGCACATCTTTGAATCTATCTTCCAGCGTGTGGGGGGTCTTCAGGCCATGACAAACTCAGACTTCATGTCAGCCTTAACGTCGGGCTTCCACACAGAGTCGTCAAAGTCCAGATCCAGGGAGCCCTCGCTGGACATGCTGCTGTTGCTGTTGCTGCGACCCGCCTTCCGGTTGGGCAGCCACTGATAAGGAGCGCGCTGGTCCCTCCTGGCCTTCCTGCGCAGGCGCTTCTGCTGCATCAACAGCTGCAGGCGTTCCACCTTGCAGCGTGTTGCGCGGTTCTCGGTCTGACGAACACGGTCACCTGGACAAAGGAAAGGAGAGGTGGTCAGTCGGGCATTCCTCTTAACATAGTTTGTTTACACTGAACATAATTAACTCGGATTGAGAAGGATGTCAATATATATCTTTGTGCTTTAGTGTGTGTGTTTAGCAGGCAGCAGATAAAGCAACACAGCCTTGACATTCCCTTGACTCTGACACACACACACACACACACGCACACACACGCGCACACACACACACACACGCACACGCACACACACACACCATGTGCACATGTGGAATTTGCTGCTTAACCTCCCCCACTGAGCCTCAATAGCCCCCCTCAGTGCCATTTCATCCCCTTATCGCTGAGTGAGAGCTGAGACCTTCTTAGACCCGGATCTCCTTGAGAACCAATAGAAAGGCCAAAAACATACAAACACAAGCCAGAGACGACATATTCGGATAGCTGCCTATGATATCTGCGCACATAATTGCAAATGACATGCCTCAGTGACTAGATGTGCTGCTAAGTGCATTTCTAGCTGTTGATGTGCCTATAGGAGAATCTGGTCCCTAGGGAGAGGTCTTGCATCGCACTGTGAATGCTTTGCTACTGTGGCCGAGTCAAACCTAATTCCATTTATACATATATTCAGGGAGCTTGGAAGGAAGGGAAGGCAACCGCAATCTATTAGCCAGCTCCATTAGTATCTGTCTGGGAATTAAATAATTAAATAATGGGCTAGAATGTCAATAAACCGAAGCGCAGCGGCCATCTCTGCCTGTGCTGTGCACCAGAACACACACAAACACACATACAGACACTCAAATCCGCATTCGAGTACATCACGTATTCACACAAAAACACATACACAACGTGTAGACTTGTGCATGCATATACACACACAAACACACCGCTGCACGCGCTCACAGAGGCACGTGCGCGCGCGCACACACACAGCAAAAGCAGCAACAGCCGCAGTAGCTTTTAACGTGGATCGATGGCAAATTAAAAAGACCTATTGATTAAACCTTAGCTCTAGTGCAGCCATCCATCTCAGGCCCAGGACAACGCTATTGGCTTTCAATAGAAAATGCAAGCGAATGGAAATTGTAAGCGGAGAGAGAGAGAGAGACAGGGAGAGATTGGGTTTTTCTCTGCTATTTTTTTTCTTTATTATGGCTGTAGATTCCCCCTCTCAGCTCATTGACCCAACCCCCTCCTTCTCTCTCTCTCTCTATCTTCCCCCCCACCCCTTTCACACACAGACACACACATACATACATACATACAGTGGGACCCCCTCCTCCTCCATCCCTCCCCCAGCTCTTGCCCCATGTCTCCCCAGAGACAGCTAGGTGGGGCAGCGTGAAGAAGGGGAAGCAGGAGGCGAGAGGAGAGAGGGGGGCGGGAGGGCGATGTGGGTTAAGGAATTCCTCCCTCAGGGGTGAAGGGGATTGAAAAAAAAAGGACAGAGGAAGAGGGTGGAGGGTAAAGGATCAGCCGTAGGAGGCAGTTTTCCGAATCGATTGTGCCCTCCTCTGTTCTTCCCCCCCATCGGAATGAATTCCGGACTCTGTGTGGGCTTAATTTACCTCTTTCCCTCATTTGCTTATCGGATCGTGCAGCGCAGAGCCTTTTCTCCAGCTATAAATATTCACCACTGTCTGGCAGCGCATGCTAAAGAACTATACTGCCATCAAGTAGCCTTGATGGGGCTTTTTGAGAGCAGAACGGGGGGAAATAGCGACAGAGTTAACAGAAAAGGACACTTCTTTAGTACACTCAGTCACATAGACAGAGTGGGGTTTTTCCACTTCCTGCCAATGTGTTCTGTCTTGAAACAAACGTAGATGTGTGTGGATCCAGATGTTGTGTGTGCTGTGTGTGAGGGCAGCGTGTCATCTCTAGAGAACAGGGGGTATACCAAAGGGGGGGTTCTCCTACATTAGAGCCATTGTTCTGCTGCTTCAGCTCCATGTGACAACCACATACGCTGCCGCAAGGCTTTGTTCCCCCTCCGGTCCTCCCTCTTCCCCTTTTCCCCCTGCACTCAGTAGCTATAAGCGAAACCGCCCCTCGGCTGTGTGGAAATATGGCTGTTCACAGTGAAACGTCACAAAGCTGACACGTACCTATATACAAAATCTATTTGTCTGGTACAGTTTCTCAGTTTCAATGTGTTCCTTATTTCACCTGGCTAGTCCACTCAGTTATGATCCTGCTTTCCAAAGAGGTTTATTCAAGACAACTCAACAATATATAACAGCAGGCACACACACACACACGCACACACACACACACACACACACACGCAAGCATGCACGCACGCACAAAGAGTGAGGGTATTTTGATGGCGCTATAGGTCTTGGCCTTTGGCTTGGCAAGATCTCTGAGAATGTGAAGCTAAACTAAACATACAGTGTGTGCATGTGTATGTGTATGTGTGTGTGTGTGTGTGTGTGTGTGTGTGTGTGTGTGTGTGTGTGTGTGTGTGTGTGTGCATGTGGGTGTGTGTGCATGTGTGTGTGGCTATTCATCAGCACCACTACCAGAGCCCTGGGCGGCTGGGCTGGACACAGCTGGCCGCAAGGATCTCCAGACTATGTTTATGACAGTAGGGCTATTATTAGGGCTGGCTAAGAGGCCAGACTATGCACACACACACGCACGCACACACGCACATGAACACACGCGCACACATACACAAACACACACACACGCTGGCCCAAAGCGTGGATGCAGAGACTAAGATCTGACGTGAGCACAATAACCTTGGACGACACAGAGAGAGGTGGATAAGAAACATAAGGACTAAATGAGCGAGGGGGAAGCCGGGTTCATATACAACCCTGTGTGACACAGAAACAACAGATCTTTCCCTGGAAACGTGCAGTAGAAGATATCAAACAGAAGACAGGTCAAGGGCGCAGAGAGGAAGGAAACGCCAGTCTCCTTTCCCTCCTCTCTCTTTTTTTTTTTACCACTTCCCTGCCTGCCAATCACACCCGAACTCAACCCTGAGCATCACATTTATCTATCCCCAAACTCTTCTCTCAGAAGACTTTGACACAGGCCCTGTAAATACACTGAGCGCTGCAGAGGAAGCCACAGGAAAACAGAGAGAGTGAGAAAGAAGGGGTGATCTATGAATAATCAATGCGTCAGTTTTCCTTGTCTTTGAGCCCAGCCCAGCAACACCGTAAGGACTGAGATAGGGAGCAAACAGGAGGGGTGGGAGGAGGAGGAAAGACAGAGGATGGAGGCAGAATAAAGGGGGCGGAGGGCTGCAGTGAGCAGGACGCACATTGAGATTAAAGGAGCTTCTACTTTTATTGATTGTATAAAGATTGGCCTTCATTTGCAGTTGTCTTAGTGTTGTTGTTTGTTTGTTTGCCTTGATAAGTCTTGTGATCTTGCAGAGAGAACATTGTGTTTGCTCAGCATCCAGGGAACCAGGGGAAAGAGGGAGGCGTGGTCAGAGAGAAAGAGAAAGTGTACGGGAGAGGAAGAAGAGGAAAATCACATTGCAGCAAAGTCAGCCATGGTTTCCTCTGCTACTACTCTCTCTCCGTTCTATGGATTATTGATGTGTGAAAAGGTCAAATCTTGTTATATCTTGATATTGGTATGTGACTGGCATCGGTTAGTGTATCATCTGATTAAATCGCAATTTTTTGGTCATAAATGTTTCAGTAATTAGTAGTTTCAGAGTAGGGTGAAGGCAAAATTGATGGATCTAACCACATCAAATCAGTCCATATCTATGTGACCATCATCAGGGACCTGTGAAATGTCAACAGGTAAACCGCTCCATGAAAAACGACTAACCTATCAGGGGAAACACTCAAAAAATCTTAAACCAACTATTAGACACACAAACTGAAGCAGCCAATCAAATCAGAGCATGACAGCCAGTGAAAGGGCATTGACAGCCCTGCAGGGACACAAGCTCTTCAATGACTTTTAGACTTCATTTGCATTCTCTCTCCCTCTCGCTCTCCTTGTCGACAATGAAAGGGCACCTGATGTGCTTGGCTGGCTTTGCTAGATAGCTCTGCTCTGCTCTGCATTGCGTTGCCGGGCGTTGATCTGTGCACGTGTGTCACACCGAATCCCCATGTGTGTGACAAGAGAGGAGTAAAGCCTACCAGTGGATAACTTGGCCTCGACCAAGCGGGTCAGGGCTTAAACACAGGACTCAATGAGGTTAAAGCCGGAGGATTTTTTTCAGCGTCTCCTTCCCTCCTCCTTCGGGTTTGCCCAGTCCCAGCCACCACGAAGCTAACATGACCTGACAAATCGAATGGGGACAGGAGGGGGGTGAAGGGATGTGGAAGGGACACAAGGGTTTGCTGGAGCTAACTTTGCCCCTCTCTGTGTGTCTGTGTTGAACTAAGGCAGCTGCAGTGGGAGTGGGACTAAAAGGCAGCTCTATAATCCCATGGCCCTCCCCACCTCTGCGGCACAATGGCTCAGCCTGGTGCCCTGTATGCAGCCCCTGTCCCCGGCCCCTGCACAATGGGTTTGGCGGGGCAGGGGGTTGAAGGGCTGAGGGGCTGGAGGGGGGAGCCGAGGAGGTCCAAACTACTCAGTAAAGGAATTTAGCTAACAATCAGCCTGCCAGGCCAGGCTAAAGCCCTCCTGTTCAAATTCAACACAAGGCCTTGGCTGACAAATCCCCATACTCAGCAATACTTTACAGGGAAACCATGAAAAAGAGCTACTCGCTGAAGACTTTAACCAGGCATGTGTGGTCAAGTGTGCGTGCACAAAAGTATGTTCAAACTTTTTATTTACGCTTGTCTTCTCCCCCTCACTCATGAACTTGCAGCGGAAAGGGTAAAGACTCTCAGGAGACAGCCTAGCTATGTGACATTTTCAAGAGGCTGTTTCAACCCGAGTTTGACTGCACACACACATTCAGGCAGATGAGAAGCACAGCTGAATGAAGGCAGGTTTCTGTGAAGCAGAGTTAAGCTGCGGTGTTAAGTCCAGTAAGTCTACCATCAGGTGTCGTCTGATAAGACTGCCTGAGAGCGCTTAGTCATCGGCTTCCTTAGGACGCCATGTGGAAAGCCTGCAGCCTCTGTCCACGCAAACACAATAGCACATTCATTGTCTCAGTGAGCTACAGTGTGCTTGGTTGGGCAGGTTACCCATTCACATCACTTTCTGGAAGTGTACACTGTGAGCAGGGAGTTGGATGGAGGCATTAAAGTGGGAGAAGGATATAAGACAGGCTAGTTAATCAGTGGGCAGTTGGTAGACTGATGGACAGGATATAAACACCCATATGATGAATGGAGGCTTAGTGTTGTGGTTTTAACAATCCCCCTCTTCCGCATCCTCCTCCTCCTCCTCTCACTGCCCTCTACTTCACAAAGCAAATTCTTTTCAGAGCCGCATTTCAGAATAAATCTATCTATTAAAAGGCCAAATGAACACAGACAATGTATTGATGCACGGCACAGTCATGGAAAGAGAAGGGATGAAGACAGAGAGATGGATTTTACAGACAAGGCTGTTTTGGGAGAGCAAATGGAGGAAACGGCAGCGTGGGCTGTTTGACGGAGAGAGATGACAAGAGTGGAAGACGACGGACGGGGGGGGGGGGGGGTATGTAAGTGAAGGAAAGGTCTTCCCTGAGTTAGGAAAATAAGCCTGTGTTATTCCAACTGTTCAATGAAAACTTGTAAGGGCACCCAGGGTGACGCAAAAGAACACTGGACATTCCTGGTCAATCTGTATTCAGTTGCTGAAACTAAAACACTCCATTCTGTGTGCAACTGAAGGTCATAAAATAAGGGACAAAGCCAGGGAATGACAATAGAAAAGAACACTCTTGCTTTTTCAAACAAAAGAAAACATTAAACATAAATCACCGTACTCCAGGACCCTTGCCACCAGACCATTTAACTAAGTTTACCAGCAGCTCACCAAAGGCTGGCTCGATTTCCTCAACAGGAGATAAGAGGACAATGATGTTTCTCTCAGCAGAGTCAGTCTAACCTTACAACATTGACTGAATGTTATCAGTTCTGGACATCTGTCTGACACTCAGCATCCTGTGTCTTTGCAAAGAAAGGAGGTTTTAAAACACTCAGTCCCTACACAGTTCCGTCTGAACTCAAGCACCTGCCCCGGCCCAGCCCTTGGGCATGGGTATGTCGAGGTTTGTCCAGCCCCTGCCCATACATGCTCCAGCTACAGGCCTTCTTTAAGAGGCAAGTTAAATCACCCAAAGCCTAATCTAATCTAAACATAGCCCAGCCCAGGCTTGAAGGGGTAAACCCATCTCCTTGGAGCACAAAAACAAAGCCAA
Source organism: Echiichthys vipera (assembly GCF_963691815.1). Classification (NCBI taxonomy): domain Eukaryota; kingdom Metazoa; phylum Chordata; class Actinopteri; order Perciformes; family Trachinidae; genus Echiichthys; species Echiichthys vipera. The sequence continues at coordinate 9,233,559 of NC_139828.1, forward strand.
CTCCACTGCCTGACAAGTGAAGCCTGACTGAACTGGTTAGGAGAAGCTTGTATTGCATTACTAAGGAGACCTAGTGTTTACTGTAGAGTGCGGTGTGGAGTCACTCACCAGGGGGTTTGCACATGCGGATCTGACTCTGGCACTGCACCAGGGGATGAAGAGTCGGCGGAGGACTGCTGGGGCTGCTGGCGGGCACAGAGGTAGCTTTGGCAGAGAGGCCCAGGCCAGCAACCTTGGGCGAAGGAGGCGGCGAGGGTGATGGGGAGGTGGGTGAACCACACTGGGTCTGGTAGCGGAGCTGAGTGAGGGAGGGGGGCATTCCCTGGTAGTGGCGCGTGGCGCTCAGGAGGTCGTTGAGGATCTGCAGGATGGTACCGATATCTCGTCTGGGACGCCCAGTGCTGTCCTGGCAGTTGGGGTGCAAAGTGCCTGAGAGAGGGAGCGAGACGAATAATGTGTTACAAGAGATTTCTACTGAGTTTTCAATAAGCAGCCGAAAAGTCAAATCAATTTTCACCCCAAAGACCACACAAAGGTGAATAGGTTGAATGTTCTGCTATTTTGTGTGAAGCATACAAGTTCTCATAAAAGAGGCTTGAAGCTGGATCTCACCGTATGCAGGGTTATTATTTACAGCAGCAATAAACGTTAATGGCAGCTCAGTGTCCTCTCACCTGAAAAGGTCCCTGAGAAGACTCCGGGAGCGTGGTTGACAAAGCTCTCAATGATGGCGCCAGGTTTACGGGAGCGTGTTGAGGAACTGCTGCCACTGTTGTTGGGGCTGTTGGGACTGCAGTTAGCCTGGAGGAAAGAATATGAAATTGCATAAAGTGAGGCTCAGGGCGTGTAAAAAAGAACCCGTCCATACACAATCACATCAAATCCACACATTGTTAACATATACAGCAGATGACATTCATGCGTAACTTGTGGGCTGTGAAAAGTTGAAATCATGTCCTGAGTGTACCCCTTATATACACAGTATGTGATGTAAGCGCTCTCCTGCGGACACCTTCATGAGTTATGTGACCTTTACTTCAGGGTGCTGTAAATACTACTTGGACTATGTAAGTAACTTATGCAGTAAAGGCTGATGGTTATAGGAAACCGGAGCTTTCTGCCATACTATATTGCCAAAGCAGCCAAGCTATCTTGTTACCGCAAACCTAAGAAAGACCAAACTTAGCAACCCTGGTATTTCACCTTAGCTTAACTTGGATCTTTCAACTGACATCTGAAAGTGAAATCGAAACCCAAGCAAAGGTCTCTGTGTTTGTGTTTGTTACGCATGTGAAAGCCTAATGAGGAATAGCCATTTCCGTTTCTCACTACTAAACTGGCCTGTCTTTCTGTTTTCTTTGTTGTGATACCGTCTCTCCCACATAGTCCACTGACATCTGGTTCTTATCCGCTTTCCATAGGCTGGAGCTCGGGGAGGTAGAGAAAGTATAAACAGCAAATGTGGTTGTTGCAGACAAGGGTGTTTGTGCCTGCAGCTGTTCTTAGAGTTATCAAAATAAAAATAAACAATTGTAAAGTCAATGATAAGTGGCTGATAACAATGAATGTTCATGATCCGTCTTTGAATCTTTCTCAAGCTGTTTGTCTACCCCCCTTTTTCCATCTCATTGGGCAGGATGAGGTCATATGGATGCGTGCCTGTCCTGGATTCTGTGTGGATTGGTCTGTTTGCATGTATTTGGGAAGCAGGCACTCCAGTGATGACTAAGAGAGCTGTGGTTTGGAAGCACACACAAACCTTCTCTGGACCTGAGAAAACCACGGGTCTGCCCTCATGCTACTGGGATATCCCACTAATTTAATCAAGTTAATGGAGGATGATTTAGTTGTGTGCATGAAACTTTGGTCAAACGGTCATAACCTACCACTCCATTGTTCATTCATGAGAGGGCCAACGATGACATCAGTTATTTAAACCACTACCTACCACTTTATTCATAGCACCCTATATTATCATGAGAGAATATTTCAGACATGTTGCATACATGTGTCCTCACTAAACTAGATGATGACTAAGATGTAACAATAGTATAAAAAACATTCACAATACTAACAATATTTTTTACTTACTTCAGGGCAAAGGACCGGGGCTGCAGGGCTGGCCTGGCCGATGTCGGGGCTGGGTTGGCTTGAGGAAGGCTGTTGGTAGTGGTGGTGGTGGTGATGATGGTGATTGGCCGGAGAGCGAAAAAGACCTCCAGGGATGTGGGATGGGCGAGGGGAGTGGGGTGGAGGAGGGGGAGTAGGGGGGCTACAGTGAGAGGAGGAGGGCGACTGGTGGTAGATGGGAGGGAGCGGCTGGTGGTGCGTGGAGGGCAGGGGGAACGAAGGGGAGCCTGGGGAAGAGGGGGAGGAAGGGACGAGGTGAGGCTGGGACAATTGGGGGCCGGGGTGACTGTGTGGATGATGGGGGTGGTGATGGGAGTGCGGGTGAGGGTGGGGAACGCGAGGCTGCCCTGTGGGCTGTCCCATTGCGGTTTCTGCATTGCCCCGGGTGATGAGGTGTCTGTGCTGAAGCTGGGGACCGCCAGACTGCTGCGCCGCCAACTGGAGCTGGACGAACATCATGTGATCACCCACACGCAGTGCCAGGGTGAGGGGGGAGCGGCCGGACAGGAAGTCACTGACCTGCAGGAAGACAAAAGAGAATTTGAGTAATTAAGTCCATTCACAGAATAGTCACCAACACAGCTTTGGCAAATAACAAGATCTCACAAATTAAGCTATATATACATGACTCTGCATCCAGATTATGTACTGAAGGCCAACCCTTTCAAAAGGAGAAAAATTCCCCCACACATATTGACTTCCTCCTTTGTAAATGAACAGTCTGCACCATAGATGGCAGTTAAAACGGACACAACAGTGCTTTGAGCTCCCCCTCTCATAGAGACACAGACATGCCACATTAGCCCATCATGCAATCAATCACCATTCTGTAACACTGGTCTATTTACATCTGTTGGGGAGCGGTGGATGAGGAGATCTATTGGAAAACACACACAAATAGAGCCCACTCTCGCTTGCCTCCCACTGCCCCTCAGTCCGTTCTTAGTCAGCAGTGTCATTCAGCTCAGAGACAGAGGCCACCCTTCTGTCTGGCCAGAGGCCTGAAAAATCAGTCCCACGTCCAGGAAATACACCCCGCCTGCCTCTCAAACACAGAATGGCTGATTGTTCACAGCGGATCTGGAAGGGCTGCCCATTTTTGGAGCTCTGGCAACGACTTATAAGAGCCAAGTGTGGAGGCCTTCACTGTCCCACCCGTGGCCCGGATGAACACACACAAACACACACAGGATAGCAGAGTTGTCACGACTTGGCTGGAGGGTTTCACACTAAACAACAAAAGTTCTCTTGTCCCTCTCCTGCATGCCTGCGGCTCCGTTGCTGTGCATTACCGCTCTGGGCATGTATGTAGTTGCGGGTGAGTGTGTTTATTTTCTAGTGAGAGTCATTGAAGCCTCAGCAGTAATGACATCTCACGTTCTCCCCAAATAGAAGCAAACAAGAAAAGAACCAACACTGGCAAATACAAAGTGACGCTTATGTCCAAAGAGGTTTCAACAGCCCCTACTGCCTGTGTGCTTCAGTCCCCAGAGAGGCATGGAGGAAGGGGGAAACAGGAAGACAGAGGGCAGCACTGAAAAAAGCTACACAAGGGGAGGAGAAAGCACGAAGAGGATGGGATACGGAGTGAAAGAATAATGACAAAGCAGAGAAAGCAAGTAAAAGAAACATACATACAAAGAAAGCAAAAGAGAGCAGAGGCCTCAATCCCCTCGGACCCTGCAGTCTTTGGAGTGTGCTTGTGAGATGTTGGCCTGTAGTTAACCCTGTGAATCAACAGGCTCTGCCCTCCATCACTTCTCTCCCTTTTCTTCTGCTTATTTATTTCTCTATCGACCGCTGCCTCTCTGTTGCCAGGGTGACCTTTGCACATTGGTATTGACATGGTGTGAAAAAGAGAATGGAGGGAGAGGAGAGGCAGGTGAAAGGACGAGGGGAGTTGGGATGATCCGATGGCTGCATTTCAACATGAAAATGATCAACGGCTAAAGCAGCAGAAATCAGCATAAAGGATGCTGCAGGGTAAACCGAAACTCAGCCACTAATGGCTTGTTGATAGTCAAGTCCACACCCATTATTACCAGTAAGTTAAGATAAGGTGAGACAATAAAGGAGGAGAAAAGGGCAGGGTGCTACCCGAGATGGCTCTAGGAAACTCCCGTGTGCAAAGGTCACCTGCTAGGCAAGATATATATGTGTACATGTATGTGTGTGTGTGTGTGTGTGTGTGTGTGTGTGTGTGTGTGTGTGTGTGTGTGTGTGTGGGTGTGTGTGTGTGGGTGTGTGTGTGTGTGTGTGTGTGACCTTGGGGGAAGGCAGAATCCCAGACGTTGGTGGGGGGAGAAAGAAAGAAAAAAGAAGGGTAGGTGGAGACTCTGACTGCGTCTGTGACTGACAGCTGTCAAGAGAATGAGTCAACAGTTTGCCAACCCACAACACACACAAACGAACCTGCATACAAAGTCAGAGGCCCTGGGGGAGACTGTCCACCCAGTGCTTAGTTAAAGGGAGGGAGGAAAATGTGGGGGGGGGGGGGGGTAAACACCCCTGGGAAGTGAGTGTCTGTTTGTCTATGGTACAGTTCAGACCTCTTATCCTGTATCCACATTTATTCAGACTGTGTCAACGTCCAGAAGGGACAGGTTCACACCAGAATCTGCTTCGAGTGACTGCTCGTGATCAGGTTTCACATCCCTGCTTACATTAGATTTTATCTGTGAAGAAATTGCAGCTGCTGCTAACTTGAAGAACTTGTGCTCAGTCGCACAGTTAGGAAAGAGGACGGTGGCTATTTGGGTATTTCTATACTTTTCCAATAAAAATGAGTATGAGGTTTTTTTAAATGCAGGAAAACTAAAAATAGGTGACAGACTCATTTCCTATTGCCAGAAGGTAATTGTGCCTTTCTGGGGTTTTTTTCTGTCACATTTGATGTCATAAATGTGGTGGAAAACAGGCTTAGCAAACATTAGAAAGCAGCATGGAGGCTAGTGACAGCGGTTACTTCTTTCATGCCCTACTCTCTCTTTTAAATTTAGTGCCATATAATGTGACGATGTCTGAGCACTGCTAAAGACAGACAAGGCATTGCACTGCGCGTTCGTGTCATGTTTCCATCACTGCTGATCAGGACTGGAGCCAATAAATATCCTTGACAACTGCAGAATCATTTCCCCCTGGAATTAATGATGATTGTAGCCTTTCCAACTAAACACAAAAGCCAAATGTTAGGGGGGGGGGCGTTGTCCAATGGGAAAGGGGCTTTACTCAAGAGTTATTTAGAGGAGGCATATCAACGATGTGTAGGAGAATCGCCTTACTAAATATAGGCAGAGACACATATGCTGAATCCTAATGAGAATGCATTTTTTCTGGTGCAGGAATCATCCAAGATGCCATGTAATGTCAAGTCTGAACAGGGCCTTTGCTTCAACATTCTGTTTCTGCTCCTGTGTGTTTGCGTGCGTGTGGAAGCATGTGTGAGAGAAAGTGAGAAAAAAAGGCAGACAGTGAGTGACAGCAGGAGAAACAGAGAGGAGGTTTGATTACCCGTATAATGGCTGGTGTGGATTATTCAAAACCACCAAGATGAAATTCATGTACTCCTACTGAGCTCCCAATACCACATGGCAGGCTACAAATTAGTCTGTGAGATACCAAGCTCGCTGATGGCCGTCTACGGTGGTTTGTTATGAGAGACACAAGGCAGGGAGGGTGGAGGGCCCCACTTCTGTTGTGTTAAGGCAGACAGAGAGAAACCAGCCATTCATTGTTCTCTTTCTGGTGCAGCAGCAGTGGTATGCAAAGAGAAGAGGAGCCCATGACTGAAGAACAAGGTGTGTTTGAGGAAAATAACATGGATAGGGTCATTATACTCAACAGAAATCTGATGGGTGGTGCCATGACAGACAACTCAGTAAAATGCAGGTGTTGATAAAGAGCTGTTCCACTTAATTGCACGTATTTAACAACTGAAACCAGAGTCAGCGCCATAAACCATTTTGTTTTAGTTGTTGGGGTCCAGAAGGTGGTATTTTGTTTAGCAGGAGGTCTGGTTGCTATGCAGCGATGGGGGTGAATACGATAAGGGGCATCCAGGGGAGGAGGGGTGGAAAAAAAGATGGAGGCAAAAGGGGGGGGGGGGGGGGGTTGGGTGGCATGAGAGAGGAAGGGAGAAAGGATGGTGAAGGGGGGATGGGGGATGCAGGCTATGGGGGTAGGGTGTCAGAGTGATGGTGGGTGATGAAATATTCAGTGAGAGTGTGCCTCTGGCTCCTTCCCTCTTTTTTTCTTTCGACATCTCTGGCTGACAGTTTTATTTATTGGGGTCCCTGTGGTTCAAGGAACTCATTTGCAGTCGTTCTTCCTTTGCACACTAAGCGAACTAAGGGAGGGAGATAAGGAGTGAGGGAGGAAGAGAGGGGCTGAGAGGCGGAGGGAGGGTGAGAGGGAGGGAAAGATAGAGAGTGCTGGCAGCACTGAGCTGACATTCATGAACAACTGAGCAGCTTTGTGCCAGAGAAAAGAGGATAGAGGATTGGAGGGCGGGACAGGAGGGTGGAGAGAGGGAAGCCTTGAGAGGAGGAAGCCATTCGGGTTCCAATGCAGCACCTCACCTGTCGAACCGCCAGGTGAAGGGGACGGTTCAAAAACCTGCTTATTAACCCACCTATCGACCTAGATGTTTTGATCACACTGAAGCACTATTGATAGTCTCTGTACAGACACACACCGACTAAAGATGCAATAACGGGCTCTCAAAAGAGAGATGGATAAAAAAAAATCAATGACTTGCATCATGCCCCAAATCCTAAAAGCAGCCGGGGGGCTCTTCAAAGCCCTATTAGAAAGATAGGCGTCTGTAATAGGGCCTGATAAGAAACAGAGGAGGCTGGAAGTAGCAAGAGAGGACCAGCTGGCCATCACTGAATTTGATCGGCTCAGTGAAAAGAGAGATCAGAATGGGAAAGTCCAGGATGATCAGGTTCCACACTAAAGCCACCATCTACGTCGCAACTGACACGTGCCTCTCAACCAACAGCCCTCATGCAGTAGCTTCAATTCAAGGCAAGCAATGGCAAAGAAATCCTCATTTTATCTTGTTTGCCTGCCGCTTACACTCACACACTCACTCCACTGAATGTTTTTAATACCTGCGAAATATAACACCATTTAATCAGGAACCTGTGTTGGCGGAGAAATGCATCTATTAGAAGGTGAGCCGTTTCTGTACCCAGCAAGACAAATTTGCACATACTTGTACAGACAACGTCGTCAACAAAAGACAAGGAGGAAGGAAATAGCATGTCGGCAAATGGAGGAGAGGCAGGAGAGGAGTGATGAAAGAGAGATAACAAGCAGAGTGGCCTACTGGGAAGATTAAAGAGTGATGTCATTCTTCAAGTATGTTTTTGAATGACTTAGTTGGTCGACCTGGGTATTTTGACCGCTGCCTCTCTGTTTCACCAGCAGCGTATGCCTAATTGACTTCATTAGACTTGGTGGTGGCTATCAGACATGACATTCCTGGCCTCCACCCTCCCACACAGTAGCCCCACTAGTCACGATGCCTGCTACTTGAATCACAAAAGCTCAGTGTCGCCAGGGAATGGAAAAAAATGACGGTCACGACTAAAATATGGAGAATATGGCTGTTGAAAGAGGGAACAGACAAAGACACACACATTAAAACACACACACACACACACACACACACACACACACACACACACACACACACACACACACACACACACACACACACACACACACACACACACACACACACACACACACACACACACACACACACACACACACACACACACACACACACACACACACGAGCAAATGTATACACAATAGGACAATGAAATCCAAAATCCATCTAGCACTTGATTGCCCTACAACACACCTTGATTCCCTCCACCCATCCCACCACCCCCTCCCACAACTGTGCATTTAAGCATCACAAAGGGGATTACACAGGTGCAAAAATACTGCGTGATCAGCTTATTAATGCAATTTTCAAGGCCAGCATTTACATGAGTGGGGACTGAATAGGCCTTTAGATCCACATTGTCTTGTGCTCCATACAGAATTAGATTTACACATCCAGCAACAAATTAATTTCTGTAGCTTTCATTTAGGTAACAAAAAAAAGCACATTAACATTTTAAAGAGCAAAGACTCCCTCTCTTATACTGCATGCATATAAAAAGCTTTCCCTTCAATGACAGCGGGAAGGACAGAGGGAGCTGCATGCTATAAAAAGGGGAGGATCTTCTCATATTGACCAACAAACTGACTCAAGTCATTTTTCAATTCCTTGCACTTCCAAATCCTCAATACAATTACTCTCCAACGATTTCCAGTATTGTCAATCCTGCTGATTAACTAGCATCTAGATAAGGTGGTCTAAGGGGTGCAGGACTGGAAAAAGAAACATATTGACCACTTGCATTGAGCTGTTTTACACACAGTCATGTGTGGGCACACAGACATGCGCAGGTACAAAGTTGGTTGTTTGTACCCTTCTTTGAATGTCCTCTTTCCCCTTATGTCTGGATTCCCTTCCTTCTCACCTGAGTTTCTTCATCTGTGAATTACCCAAGCATATGAGCTTTTCCCCATTTTCCCAAGCCTACATAACCTACACACAGGCATCGACTTGACATGTTACAGAGTAACACTTGCAAAGCTCTCCCTTTCTTTTCTCCTCCACCAGCCTGGCATCCCCTGAGGGAGGCAGAGTGGAGGAAATGAGGTGAGGGTGACCTAGAGGTTACTCCTCACAGATTGTTAGATCCTACTAGTTTGCATCTGCCCGCTTCCAGACACAATGACAAAACTGTGCCATATCGCCATGTCGCTCCTAGAGGACGACAAGGAGGAGTGGGGGGTGAGGACAGGAGGTGCTTGTCGATGGGAGCAAGAAAAGTAGAGCAGATATGTAACAGCGTATTCCGCGGGGACATATGAGATGGCAACACACAGCCTCCTCCCAAAGCAATCTGTGTTAGTGTTCAAGGCAAAATTTGTCAATCTGCAGCCTGCTGAGCCCTGCTCCAGCTGGAGATTGATTTTGAAACCAGTATGCACCACTGTAGCTGCACTCAATTGTGTATAGAGTTCGCCTATGGATGTATGGAGGATGAAAGGGGATCGTGGGGGAGAGCTGAACTTAAAGAGTGACCCTCAATCATTATTGTGTGTTTGAGGGTTTGTCGGCTGGACAGGTTTGGTGCTCATGCTTTAAGACAGGAACAAAGAGGTAGCTGCATGGGGGAAGGGCAATGGGGGGATGGTAAGGGTGATGCCTGCCTGCCTGGTTGGCTTTTATTCCAACATCAATGTGCATCAATGAGCAAATAGTCCCTGTGTGCAGAGAGGGACACATAATCCTTCTCTTTCTGTCAAATACTGGGATCAATAGGTGGAGAGCTGATGTCACTGTCTTCATATGACCAGAAGTTGTGAATATTGCTTTCATTTCCTTTTCACTGCTTGTCTTATAAGTATACATTCATTTTACCACTAGGATCAGACATTTTCTCATTCTCTGAATTCAGTCCCAAATCCTCTTAAATATATCCTTTCAATACTAGTGTGTGTGTGTGTGTGTATGTGTCCGTGCATGACTGCATATGTAAGCTGAACACACAACCTCTATTTAGCAGACAGAATGAGAAGAGAGTAGCGCAGGCAACTGTATTTTGATGGGCTGTCAGGAGGCAGTGGCTTAATACAGCTTAGATGTCATGCAAAAAGTCTAGTGAGATGCCAGAGGAGGAATTAAGGCAGCCTGGGATTGTCCTTGCTAAAGAACTCAGCCATCACGGTCAAACCGAGGGAGCTAGCCGGACTTGCAAACCACAGCACATTTAAATTATAGGGCCCTCGGAGAGCTGTTAAGCAGAAACAAGAGAGGGAGAAGGAGGACGAGCGGAGACAGAGCGATGGAGGGAAAAAAAATCCCATTTTGATAATTGCCGGGGCTCGATTTCCATAGAACATTTTCATTCTTACTCCCTCCACAAAAGTCTGAAACAGCCTGGAAGCTGTCATGTTCTGCTTGGTTGGTCGGCTAGCTAGCTGCCAACTGTGAACCCCCCCCCCCCCCCCCCCCTGCTGAAGGAGAAGACATAAGGTGATCCGCTCAGCCCGCCCTGTGTTCCATGAATACACACACTTCCTGGTAAAAAACCCAATCATGAAATGGGGCCTCACATGACCAAAATACAGCTGGGTGGAGGGGTGAGGGTTTAAAAGAGGTCCATACCCCCTTATTTTACAGCTAGCACAGATAACAACCACCCCACATCACCCCGAGGCTATTTTGGGGTATATGGGCATATCAGTTATCATGTCAGACACTTTTAAGAGCTAAGTGCATTGATTGATTTTTGATAGCCCCAGAGTTGGGGGTGGGGGGGGGGGGGAAGGAAATGAGGGAAAGCTTTTGTGTTCCTATTTTCTAATCTTACTCAGATCCTTAATCTCTCTGCAATCTATATCATTCCATTCTGCTTCATGAATTATAAAGAGGAATCAATTTCTCTGGATAAAAACACACTAAAGCAGCTTTATGCCCTTTTTTTAACCCTTTACCATGCTATCTGCCTTACCTCGACCTTTATTCTCCCATATCTCCACTGCAGGATTACAATTTATATGACATACATATGAAAGCAACAGTAATGTAGTGTAAGCAAGCATCTGACTCATAGAAATAGGGACACAGAACAAAGGCAAAGTGAGAATTCTGCTCTTCTGGGTCGGCTGTTGAATTATCATCTGCCTCTGGTGAAAATGACAGTCACTCATGGCTGCCCTGCAAAGGCGTACCACATGATGGGCAATGCTTGCTTCCAGCCCACTACCACTCTGACACACATACAGTACACCCAGTAACAGACGCACACACGTTCACTTACACACACCTACACACATGCAGTCGTCTGCTGTCAGTGCTACGAGATGCATGCTGTGTTCACACACACACACACAACGAGGCCAGGATTTCCACCAGAATATTATCAGCAGGGAATGAAACCACACTGAACCACACTCTGCTATCTCCGGTCAGCCCATACCCTCTGATAAAAACTGGACTTAATGCACAGTATCATTCTTTGGACTAAAACATTTCACCATCTCGTACTGTTTTCACATCAGTCAGCAGTGCATCACTGATGCACTTACGTACATAGCAGTGTTACCCAACACTACAAAAGGAAGTAGGTCTGAGTCAGTCAGTCAGCTGCAGAGTGTTTCATACGTCACACTGTTGCCAGTGTGCATTCAGCCTTATCGCCTCTCTTCTTGCTCGCGCTTTCTCTGCAGCCAGCGCTGAGAACTCTTAGCCTTTTTCTCTTTACTCTCACTATTGATCATTTTGGTGAGTCATGCCACACTGACTCAAATGCATACTGCATTTCAGAAGGTCTACAGAGCCGTTTCAATGTACAGAGAGTAGGCCTCACTCGGGCTATGCATAGACGCGAGGCTTCCAGGAAACCTATGCTAATACTGAGTGAGAAGGCTGCCATCTGATGACCCAGCACCGTGTGTATGAGTGAGTGAGACGACACTCAAACTCCACACAGCCACAGCACACTTCCTGGAAACTTGCCTGTGCATGTGTGTGTTTTAGAGCATGAACTACAGGAGAAGTGTAGAGAGATTACAGATAAAGGTTTAAACAGAAAGGTGAATGTGAGTGTTACGTGCTGGTCCTCTCGGCAGCTCAAAAATAAGCATTTTTAGTGTGGTGGAATACTACATGGAAGAATACCAACTTTGTTACTGTTATTACTGCAGTGTCAACACAGACAAACAGTCTCTTACCTGAGTTTCTGTTAAGCTCTCCAAGGCTTGCATTACTGACTGTTCGGGTCTTGATGCTTGAGACTGCAAAGAGAGGAAAATATATTTATTTTTTTTATTTCTTGTTGACTAAAAAGCAAGTCAGCAATTGTGTGAACTAATAAATATGAAAGAAATGTCCATGTGCTGTATTTGTTATTGATATCAGACAAAACACAGCCAGGTGAGACTTACCATTAATCCTGCTTCAACTGTTGGTACAAGTGTTAACTTGCTCCCATCAGAGATGCCTAGATCCTGGAGTTTGCCTGAACTTAGTCGCCTGCAGGGTTACAGAGAATAAGATAATTAGACTGTGCTGACAATATCTTCTCTCTTCAGATACACAAACAGCCTTCAGCTGGGGGGGGGCAGACAGAATTCAAAACTGGTTTGGGAAAGAGCCGTGGGTGAAAAGCTCCATGAAAGAGAAGTATTGATTGGGCTGTCATATTTCAATTTCGAGTATAGTGGAGCTTGACAACCGCTCGCAGAGGATATCTGGCACCACTGCCACTTGCCTAAGTGGAGGTAAGTATTTTCTTTTGCCATTCTGAAAGGTACAAATGAGGAGCCGAAGATCTAAAGCCAAAACCACAATCACAGTTGTAATAGTTTTTAGAATCTTATGCAGCTATTATTGGCATTGCAAACCAATTGTTCTTCATTGAACTGTATCATGACGGCCATCTCTGTGATTCTGAAGAAAGTTGATACATAATACATATCCACGGCTTCACTATTTAATGTTTGGTGCAGAGCAGGAGTGTCTGCTCCGCGATGAGTAAATTGTCTTTTCTCGCAGGTCACGATGCACTAAAACCACTCACAGCCAAGAATCTGACTCTCTGTCTCCTTTAGTTTAGTGAAGGATGTTTAGGACTGCCTGCTGTACAGGCATGACCCAAATCTCACCCCATGCAGCAGAACAAAGGCCCTCAGCCCTGACTTGCTGTAGGTCTGGAGTTTGAGGAACAGGAGGGGGATTAAAAAGGGGGTTTCAGGTTTTAAAGGATGATGTGATTTATTGGGCGATTACAATGGGTGGGAGGGGATGGGGCTGAAAAACAATGCTGACTGTTTGCATGTACTAAAGCCTCCCTCCTCTTTTTTTGCATAACACCACCTGCACTATTGTTGGCTGATTCAACCTGGGCAGGATCCATTTGGGAACCGCCTAACACTGGAGGTTTTGGTAAGTCCTGAATAATAAAGGTTTTAACTCCCTCGCCCATGCAGAGCTGCCCTAATGTGCTGTTATCCGAGTGCCGGCCAGCCCATACCTCTCACCAAGAAATCCACTGAAACCATTAAGGGGTTATCCCGCTTAAAGCCACTGGCTATTAACATGTAACACTTGCATTTTAATCCAACTACAGTATACACCCATCTTCCATTACACAGGGAGTCAAAGATGAACTATATACATGTCTGTGCAGCAGCATTGTAAATAAATTACAGGACGCCGAGTCCGTGTGACTTTACTCATTAATGTTTAACATGTTTGATTTTCAGAGCATTTGTAATTCAGTCAGGCTCCGGTATTTATAATGAAGGAGGCATGGATCAATGCAAGTCTGCACATCGCCTCGTCAATACTGTTCCAGTGACCGGTGCGTCCCCTATGCGTATTTCCAATAGCGTGCGTCCTGGTGGTCGGCAGTTTCCTTGAATGTATTGATGCCCGAAGCAGCCACGGTTGCCTCTGAAGCTCTCAGGAGTTCAGCCACGCATAAATCCGAAGTATACATTAAAACATAGGCTATCACCGCCCGGAGGGGTGGACGCACCTAAACACGGTTTAGATCTGTGGTATAGCCCGGACATAACGGTTCATGGTGTCTCCATATACACGGCCTTTAGGACAAATGCGTAAATGAATGTGTATACGATTCTTTACCATGTATAGAAAGGGTAATATACTTGTAGTTAACAAATTCTAATAGTGTTTGCATCAGGTTTACTCACGTGTCTTTGTGTAGCAGAGCGAGTCTCTCTCTTGGTACTTTGAGTCTTTGCGAAAGCCTCCTCTTCAGTCCATCCACGGTCTCCTCCTGGGGCAGAGAGAGCTCGAAACGTGTGCCGGTGGTGGAGTGGATGTACAGATTCATGGAGGGCTCAGTCGGGACGGCCTCGCAGGACGAAGCCCCGCGACTGGTGCAGCTCCGGGCGCTGGGGTGCTGGTCCATCCGATAACCTGTGGTCAGAGAAGGGGGAGACAAGACGAGCAGAGCCGGGTGATGAAGCTGGTGAGGTGGATGGTGAAGCAGATCCGTCGCCTCGGCTACCGCCCCTTGTTCTGCTCGCAAATCAAAGGCAGCATTCAGAGAGCTTTCTCTCTTTCTTTCACTCGCCCTCCGAGAGTCGGAACAAAACCCGGTCCGTCTTCTCTCCGGGCGATATCATGAGAATATTCCCACAGCAAAGTCAACTGCACGAAGCTCGCTTTTCTCTTTGTTTGGCCGTTTTTTCTTTGTTGCCCTTTTTCCAACGTGCTGGTAAAAGTCTTTCTATATGCTACATAGACGGTTGAATGCCAGTCAGAAACGCAAGTGTGTTGTCAGCAAAAAAATGCCATGGACGCGTATTTACGCAGGCGGTTACCTTTAAAACAAAACCGGGATGTCTACAAAAAAAGATGAATATAAATTCCTCTAGGTGTTTTGTAAGTTTTAGATGAGAAAACACAAGGTCCGTAAGCTGCAAAGCCTCGTACGGTTAGTAGTGAGGGGCTCTCCGCTGCGCACTCATGCCCACAGCAGCTCCGGTGAAATATCGACAATGAACGTTGTCACAAAGTATCCCACTTCCACCATCGATAAAGTACGCCCACAGCCCGCAGCCCGCTCAGCCAATCACAGGAGAGCTCCTTCAGGACGCTGCTGATATAAGCCAATGGCAAGAAGGGATCCACACCCACGTGGAGGGCAGCCGAGTATAGGCCATTCATAATAAATTACAGCACAGAACTAAATATGTGTCCATATCACAGTAGCATACGGTGCCTAAACTGAGGTCCGGGGACCTTGAGAGGTCACCGGAGAGTTGGAGGATACGGTGCCTAAACTGAGGTCCGGGGACCTTTAGAGGTCACCGGAGACTTTGAGGATAACTACATTAAAAAGAGGAATTGTTTAACGATCATTCACTTCCTCAATATCAATAATAATATTATTTTTAGAAGTAGGCTACGTCGATGTGAACTTAACTGCTCAGCTAGACAGCTATTTACCATTTTAGCCAAGGTTTGTCCAGGCCCATCTCCCCCCTCAAAGTTCCCATCCGTGCCAGGTCCCATCTGTAAAAATGCTATTTATTCGAGGGTCCTCTTGTGGGGGAACTGTGCAGCAGTTCTCAAAATAGCATGCATCACTAAAACAACAACTGCACAACTGCAGAAAAGGTCTTGTGGCTTTTTGAAAGACTCGGTTTGGACAGTGGAAACACTCCTTACGGCGTTAACAGTGCTGACCCTCTTTCCCCTGACCTCAGCATCATGCAGAAACTATTAAAGTGATCGCGTATTATGTAAATTAAACATCGGGGAGAATACTCTTTAGGGAGACATACACCGTAGCACACACATACTAGTAACAGATGGAAGCGTGTGAAAGCATATTATTCTATTTCCCTACATGCAGAAGTGGTGCTGTCCAAGTTCATGTATATACCAATAACTGTCTGGCCAGATGACAAAACTTAGGCTGCACGCAAAGAGGAACAGACGTGGATTTTTTACCACACAGGTAGACTATCTAAACAGTGAGATCACCTTTACAGGCTCGTCCAACACAAGTAGAGGCTTTAACGCAAGAAATCAGATACTCGGTCGCCACCCAGCGGCCAAGGAAGGAACTCCCTCTCGCAAGTGATTCTAACAATGGAAGATAATTCAGTTCGGACTGTACGGCAAACATTTGAATCCACTTGTTTTTGCTTAAAATAAGTGTATGACACTCTTAGCACGTTTGTCACAAATGCAGTATAATTAAATAAAGTTGTTACCTTGCCTCTAACCGGACGACACCAGCAACGACTTACTGTCTAATACACTAACTATAATTTACATTAACAGCGACACTCTACCGTCGTCGATCCCAGCCTTATTAAGTTAATCATGTCCCGTGTATTTACATAGAGGGTGGCTCATCCAATCACTTGACAACATGCTGTATCGATCCGCGATTGACCGCTTTTCTCCAATCAATCTCAACCCACCAACACACTGCAGCGTCTACTAACAGCACAGATACAATGCTTAAATGTTAAAAAATGGCAGACTTGAAGGCTACTTACCAATTATTGTGGCTAAAACTTTAAAGCTCTGCTCAAAAGTCTGTTGTTTTCCAGTCTGTTCCCCCAGCTTTGGTGTGTAAAGTGAGCCCAAGCAGTGATACAAAACAAAAAAAAAACTATTATAAATCCAAACACATGAATATCCACAAGGTTTTCTCCTCAGTGAATGTTCCGGCCGGCTCGTGCGTGTGCAGCGCGCGACGCTTTTACGCACCAGACCTCGAGGCACCTCCCGACCAATAAGGAGCTGCGGTTATGTCCTAAGATGCCTCAGCGTGTTGTTGGTACACCGGCGTGTTTCTCGGTAATGAGAGCACAGCAGCCGGGAAGGTGAGACACCTCTTAACCGACTCGGCTCGGATATGGGTGGAGAGTAGTGTTCTCGTTATGTCAGCGTGTGATTTAAGGTGGCATCACTTGGATGTAACCGCCTCTAATGTCCAACGCGTTCCCGTCGGTGGGAAAGAATGTGCCTACGCAGAGCCTCGACAGATAAAGATATCCAATCCAAGTGTGTCAATGCCGCGGCTCTCCTGAACAGCGGCGGGGGCTTTTAATTGCGCTGGATTCATACACATAAAAAAAAAAACACCTGTCTACCACCTTAACAGACAGTCAATGAAATGAATACCTTGGCGATATGAGGGGTGTTGTCAGTCTTTGACGACATGAGAGGGAAATGTCACCCGGCAACAGAGCAGGTAAACAGGCTCCATAGATACCACGGTACGTTCACTGGTAAACAGAAACTTCTGGCACCGTTTGTTCCCTGTAGGCTATTTGAGGGAATACACGTCGGATAACAAGTTGCTGGGGGAGTTTTATGGTCATTTGTCAAAAACACAAGTAAAATCACTATATTTGCAATCTTGCAACCTAAACTAGCACCTACAACTGCCTCAACATCAACTATTTACAGAAGGTTCCATACTTAAGTCAAGGTAGAGATACCACATTATTAAATATAGGTTACTATATCACTATTAACAGTATGCGTTCTAGTTTTATTAATTATTGCCAGTTAAATGTAGGCTATAATAACACATTGTGAACTGCTCCTTCAGGTATACTTATATAATTGTTTGATAATAACTGATAGGCTGCAATTACAGTATGAATGTAATGAATCATTAATAAATTGTAATACATTGTTCTTAATACACGTTCCCATAGATGAGTCTGTACACATGCATAATATTCATTTTTTACAAGCGTATCATTTTTCAAAATTTGTATCCACAAAGTATCAAATAATAGATAGCTGTCATATGAATGTAACGGTGTTCAAAATACAATAATCTCCCAATTTAGTGGAGTAAAGAGACCACTGAATCTGCCAATTCCACCAAGTGTAAGTTGACCCATTCTGTGTAATATTAGGTAAATAAAGTATAGTACACAAAAAGAAGAATTTGTTCTTACAGTACATGACTAAATGTACTTTCCACATACTGTAGGTCAGATCAAGCTAATGTGAAAATGCCTGTCCAGTGAACATCCATGTAACTATGTGATAATCATCACACTAAGGTTCACTTGAGGGACCAGAGAGATGTTGTGCAATGTGTTCAAGAAAAGACCTGCCTTTGTCTCAGAACATGCAAACATGCACCAGCCAAGAACTGTCCTTCCTTCCAGCCTCAGGACCAGCACAGACTGTCTGTCTGATTACAGAAAAACACTGCTCCCCACTGTGCAGGGTACGCTGTGCCCCACCAGCATATTATCACACTGTCTGAGAACTGAATCATCCTCGTGTGTGTATGTGAATGTTTGTCAGAGGAAGCAGAGTGTGTTCAAAAGAGACACCTCCCAGAGTCTCCGAGCGGACAAAGGTCCCTGTCTTTGCCCAGCCCCAACAGCTTTATCTGTCTCCATCTCATTCTTTCTCTCGGGGAGATGCTGACTCAGTGGAACAAAGTGAAAGGAGCGGGTAAAACTCCCTCCTGTACTTGAAACACAACCCTTTGTTTGAGTCAAATGCGGCATTTCTTGATTTGACGCTTGTCGTGCTAGCAGGAGCGCACTATCCATGTGTGTTGGAGTTTTGATTGCAAAGCGTAAGCGAATGTGCGTTGTGTGTTTGTCACTCTGGCCGCTTGAGAGTCAAGTTCTTCTCTCAGCTGTGAGGCGGCTTGGCTTGTCAGCAGGTCTGGCTGTCAACCAACTCCGGTCATGCAGAACACTCTGACCTTGTTTGCCTGAATAAGACCTTGTAGTTGAGCTGACTATCTCATATGTTTTATGACAAAGGGGAAACTTTCGCATGTAATATCGGTCATCAGATTGTCTCTCCTTTCTTTAGTGAATCTTTTTGGGTATTTTGGGTGGACACTGTGTCATTTGTTTTGATCCACTGTAGCTAGTACAGTATGTCCCCTCATTCTATCTATGCTAATGTGATCGATCACAATACGTTAAAGAAAAAGAACGGCGTTAATGCACAAATTTATCATCAGGCAGCCTAAAAGCCGAATGCTTCTCACTATGCGCTGCATGGTGCAGTAAGATGCACATGAGTAAGCCTGTGATGGAAGATGCAAGAGCAACCCCCATATGCAGCTACATGGTAATGCATCACACATACTTCTGGGAAGAGTTTATTGACAAGGGAGGAAGGCGGTGTGGGCGGGTCGTAAACATTTCACATTGGATATCAGATCTGGTGGGACAGAGCAGCCTGCGTGTGATTGTGTGTGTACTCGAGTTTGTACTGGTGTGTGTGTGTTCATGCGCGAGCAACAGAGTGCAAAGTTGTTGTGTGAGAGACTGAGTGTGTGGGACATGTGTGGGCGTGTGTGTGTGTGTGTATGTGTGTGGGTGAGCAGCATTCCTATCCATCAAAGTCACTAGTGGGCCGCCCTCTGCCTCGGGAGAAAAATGAACCATGCCCGACGCACTCAGCCTGCTGCTGTTGTTCTCCTGCCACCATTTCCTCCCTGATTCACTCTGAGTGTCTGTGAGTGGGACAGACACACCTCGCCGGCCATCACCGCACTACATTCACAACACTACCACAGGAAGCTGACACATACACATGCCTGCATACCTTGCATGCTGATACAAAAGGTGTGAATGTATAAATCTAATCATACAAGGAGTGTCTCTCTTTGTGACATATGCGAGGGTGGCTCTAAAATAACTGGACACATATACTCGAACACACAGGCACAAGTTCAGTCAATGCACACCCTGTCTAATGTTTATCCATCATTATTTCTTGATTTCTTGATATTTCTTGGACTGATATGCTCCTATCCCGGCCTTCATTCGTGGTTTTGACTAAATAAGGCCCAGAGCTTTATGAATCTCTCATGTGATTCATGTGTTATCTTTGATATGATACTTCTTTATCAAACTAAACGACATTAAACTAGATTTGGAACTAGGGATGGGATCACAGCAGCGGCAGCATCAATTTGGGCCAGATGCTGTTGTTGAAATAAATCTGTTCAATAAAGATCAACAAACAGGATCAGCTTTTTTTCCGTGTTTTTTTTTTTTTTTTCGCAACTTCACAGGTCACAAGGGCAACGACTCAGCTGCGTAACATCTTCAGACAAAGCATTCTCTCAGACTCATCAACACAATACTTTACAGGAACAGGATGTACAGGTCGAAATGTCTCAGTGTTCTCTGGGATTATCTCATGTCATGTGGCAGACCTTATACACACAGGGCAATCAATTTTGTCATAGGATAGGATAAAGTTTACACAGGAGATGCAGGATTCATGTCTGACCTAATAACGATTATAATTGGGTGTTGGTCCAACGCATATGTGAGTCGTAGGTCCATAAGTTTCAGTCAGAGTCTCGGTGATACAAGGTGAAAACACCAGTGTCTCTGTCAGGGCTGGTATATATATGGCACGTGAGCGATAAGGGGACACACGGTTACAAGGCAAGAGATTTGTGAGTGCGTGTGTCTGAGTGTGTTTGTGTGCGTGTGTCTGAGTGTGTTTTTGTTCGGGAGGACATAGTGAATACACACCGAAGTTAGTGAGTTCAAAGTGAGAATTTCAACGCTTACCTCAAGACAGGAGGGTTTTTCTCAGATATTTGTAGCAACATCTCTGCACTCTCATTCATTCATTCATCTTCAACCGCTTGTCCCTGTCGGGGTCGCGGGGGGCTGGAGCCCACCCCAGCTGACATCGGGCGTGAGGCGGGGTCCACCCTGGACAGGACGCCAGTCTATCACAGGGCACATAGAGACGTATTCATTCATACCTGTGGGCTATTTAGAGTAATCATTAAACCTAACACGAGCATGTCACTTGTACAATGAAATTTAAATCTGTAAAACATATGATATATTTATATATAAGTAGTTATATAATTATATATAACTATATGGCAAAATCTATGATTTATATCAGGCAAAATATATGATTTCATTCATACTAACATGCTATTTAGTAGGCTAAAACAGTTTTGTGAGATGTTTATAGTGTCTGAAACCTTCGTATGAAACCAATAGTAAAAGAATTGCATACTATATCTGGTGAAATAATATAAGTATGCAAACACTGGAGAGTATGCCAGCATAAATATCCCACAATGCCATGGGGTAGTAACAACAACGTTCATAACAGACAAACAGACATTGGCCATGGCAGCTCTGTACTGTCAATAACGCTTCAATTTACATTTCTACATATTAAAAAAAGAGGGATTTTATCTCCTACAATCATTGGACAAGTTGCTTAACTTTTTTCAGTAGTTAGGCATTATCTGGCGATGCCAGTAGAGCTGCATGTAGCACAGGTTACCATGGTTATGAATCTCGATACAAGACTCTCAGTAAGTGATGTAGTGCTGTCTATACACACAAAAGTATGTTGAATGATAGTATACATATTGAGTAGTATTGTCCAAAGTGTGCAATTTCGGACGCAGCCAATAACTAAGAAATTGTGACCCATAATCTAGTCAATTTAATTATTCAGCTCATTATTTTACAAAGGCAGTTTGTTGCTGATCTTTTTCTAAAATTCCCATCATTTGTATCTCAAAATGTCCCCTTTTACCAAATCCAAATGGCGGTTTTGTTTCATAACATCACAATTTGTCACAAATTCTTCGTCAATCAGCAGCAGTTATGTAATTGGCTGTTGCTTTGGTCTGATCGACGCGCACCTGTTGTATGATACATCACACGTATGATGTAATCCCACATGCATTAACCCGCCGTGACACTTGCTGACATGTTACTTGTATGATGCAGAGTGTAGGATTCTGTCAATGAAATCCACATGCACACAGCTTTGCATCAGTTACTGCGATCGATATAATGTATTCATAAAGAGAGGATGTGAGGTCACAGACAAGATATGATCATGTGTAAGTAGAAAATGTGAATGTATGCAATGTGACGAATGCCTGGAGAATATTATCACCTAATAGATTAAACACAATGCAAGCACAAATACAAGGCGGATAATTATGTCAAACTCGAAAACCTCTAAAATGCTGAGAAAATATGGACTTTTACTTCTATAGCGCTTTTCTATGCTTCTGACTACTCAAGGTGCTTTTACACTATGACACATTCACCCTTTCACACAGACATTCACACTGATGGCAGTGGACATCTACTTACCATCTAATCTAATCTAACCATTGACACCACATGCGCAGCACGGGGAGCAATTCAGGGTTCACTGTCTTGTTCAAGGACACCTCGATACGCAGGGATCGAACTACCGATCCCTCAAATGGCAGACGACCTGTTCTACCTCTGAGCCTCAGCCGGCCATCAGAAAACTGAAATGTAACTTTTGCATGTCATACAAATTAGCGTTGAGAGATTGTACCTCCATAGCTTGAAGAAGCCTGGTCACAGTAGTGGCAATTGTGTAGGGGGACCAGTGTTACATTTTGGCATGGAGTTCAAATGGACCCAGGATACAGGCTGGACGGTGGTGCAGTGATTAGAGCAGGCGTCTCATGTAAAGAGGCTGAAGGTCCTCAGGGTAGTGGCCTTGGGTCCGACTCGCGGGCTTTTGCTGCATGTGTCCCCCTCTCTCTCTCACCCCATTTCCCGTCTGTCTTATCTAATAAAAGGCTTGAAAATGGCCCAAAAAAATATTTAAGATACAGATAAGGATACAGTGCAGGGTGAAAAAAAACAGAGTCACCAGAGACCAGAGTGGGAGTGGGACAGGGCCTCTGATCCCACACCTGCAGAAGGAGCCCTGTTTGAAGAGCTGCTCGCTCGCTCGCCCTCCCCGGCTCACAGCACAGATGATTGATGACACATCAACGACACCTCTACGGCTTTACAAACCAAAGCAGCCTGAGAGAGAAAGAGAGAGAAAAATGTGCAAAACGTGCAACAGCAGGAGACAAGAAAAGAAAGTGTCACATCACACTATGATTTAATCACAGTCACAGTTTACAGTAACTTCTGAACATCCAAGCCAGGGACATTTCAACCAGACCGCCATATCCAGTATTGAGAGTCACGACGTTCCCCTGACTTTTGTCCTGAAAACTTTTTTACTGAAACTTTTCGGGAAAGAGAATACTTCATCTTACAAATTCCATATGTTGCGGTCAATGAATCACAACATCAGCTTGGGTACATGCTGTTTTTCTTTCAGTTGCTGCTGAGTGAGCGATGACTCAACGCAACAACCTGTAGATTAAACAGCACCCAGAGGCACACTGGATACTGTCCAAATGTTTCACAATCAAACTTGCTGCATTCATTCACTACAGATGGCACACTCCCTATATGACTGAGTTACGATGTACCGTTTGTGTTTTGTTTCTATATTACATTAAGAACACGTTAGTCACTCCATCCTTAGTCAACACATTCCCAGGTGGCAAGTAAAGTTGATGAGACATACTTTGTGTGTATGTCTAAGTGTGTAATCAGAATACCATTTCTCATATTTATGCATGTGAATGTTTTTGATAATAGAGTGTTGACCAACAACTTTATCACTGATTACAGACAGTGACTCATTTCTGTAATAATTGTCTTTTTATTGACATCTTGTTACCCATGTCCATTAAATACAGAGATATCGCTAATCGACGGTTAGCTTACAGTAGTTAAGCATAAAGTTTAAAGTTTAATATGCCTACCAGCATCTCTAAAGCTCACTAATTTTATGTTATGAGCTAGTGCTGTATGTGCTGGACTTTTTTTGGCCATTGAAGATGAAGAAGATCCTTGTTCACACGAACGCACACACCGTTCCATTCAAACCTTAGTCCACATCGGTCAGGGACACACACTCCACACTCTATTCTAGTTGGTGGTCTTTGAATTCCTTTAAAGAGAAATTAAAAGTGGGTAATGGCAGATTTCCTTGCATAACCTCTTAAAAATAAGCACCCGTTATGCCATCCTCTTCTCGGCAAACCACCTAAAGTGCATATGCCACCAATTGGACCAGTGTGTAGCAGCTGGAGCTGTGTTCTTGTTCGTGCAGTCATCGTAGTCACTATTTTGGGTTGGACACATACGATCCACTCGGAACCTCGCTGACTTAGGCAGATGACAGCTTTATCGTCACGCTGACCAAAGCGGAAACACGGACGTGGACAGGATAAAACCTGCTTTAGAGGTGCAGCTAGGCATATTATCTTATAATCTACATGCGAAACTAAGTTATGCTAACTGGTGTAGCATGAGGCACGTGGCATGAGAATAATATCCATCCTCAAATTTTACTCTGGAAGAGGGTGCAAATAAGTGTATCCCTCAAAATGTCAAACTGTTAGTTACTGCACTATTTATAACCACAGCCGTTGGCTTGTAGTAGCATAGTAATGTGAATCAGCACAGTTCTGTGATATGAGCCCCACATGGATCCTGTGGGAAATAGAATACGATGTACGGTAATGGCTTAGCCTATCACGTTTGTAACAGGATACATCACACTCTGTCCCGTATTCTGTCCATGTGTGACAAACCATTTGTCTTGTTCACAGTCTCCCTTCTGTCGTGACGCTGCACGACTCATAGTGGTGGTGGACTGTACTCCCGAATCCAGGCCTGTCACCCAATTACTGCACAACCTAATCCAAATGGTGTAAATTCAACACCCCCACAAAGTGGACTTGATAATTGCAGCCTTTTACAGAGCCGGCCTGCTCACACTAAAAGGCCCACAATAGGAATCAGCCACATTCAGAGTTGAATGTGCTAAATAAGCTAATGAAATCCACCCACAGTACACAAGCCGGGCACGATAAGGACCTTTATAGCTGTGAAACTCGGCCAAGATGGGAGGGTGTTAGCTCTATCTGTTTATTTGTCTGTTTGACAGCCCACGGCGTAGCGCCAGAGGGACTGGTGGTCCGACAACGGTTAGGTGTCATTGTGAAGTGTATAAAATAGAATAGAGCAGAACGAGTGAGAGAGAGAGGCAGCAGAAAATGGGAGTGAGAGAGAGTGGAGGAGAGAGAGAGAGACTCAGGGCAGGAAGTGTGGGTGGCTGGGTAGGTGGTTTTGGCAATGCAGAATGGACTTCTTGCGTATTACTTCTGGTAAAACAAAGATATGGCTTTCGCAATGGTTCTACTCATTCACTTTATCAGTAGTAAAAATTTTGCTCTTTGAGGTCAGCGTGTGTAGAGGACACTAAATCAGTTTAAGAGCAACATGTTGTTATGTGCACAAGCACTCCCAGCACTTTTACACTGAGAGAAAACAGATAGGAGATAATAGCAGTGAATGTGTGCATGTGTGCGCACGTGTGTGTACAGTACACAGTGATGAATACCAGATGCAGGCATTTCCTTTGTTGGTGCAAGCAAGTTCAGAACTTGCCAAATCGCCCTGCTCTCCTCCCACATGGTTGAATACTTCCACACACACACACACCCACACACACTCCAGAATCCCTGCCCACAAATCCTCCTCCATCCTAGGTTTAGGGGTAGCCGAAGCTGCAGGCTAATTCAATCTTGGCTGGTGCTCCTCTGCTTTATATCTTTCCTGTTGTCTTCCTGTTCTCCACCCTTGGTCCTTGCACACACACTCTTGCTTAATTAGTTTTGTTCTATCTCTCCATCTGCCTTTACCCCCCCCCCCCCCACACACACACACAAACACACACACACACACACACACCACTTCTTTTTTTCTCAAGATCCTTCTCCACTGTCTTGATTCTTTCTCTTTCTCTTTTTGCTTTGTTTAACTTTCTCATTCCCCCTGCAGCAGTGTATCTGCTCTCTACAGCAGGTCTTTGCTGTGCGGTTGACATGCAGTAATTTAATCATTGATAGCAAAGAACATTACAGGTCACATGATTGGGCTGGCTGGTCGCACAGAGGGTTGATCTCATCTATGACGTCGGCCCAGAGGAGTGCGCAGCGGCCTTCTTCCTATCAGATTCCTCAAAATAGCCCTCCGTCCCCACTGACGACGTCATCAATTCCCGTCTCCCTCTGGCTCTGTCGCCCCCTTCCCTCTCTTGCTATATCAATCTCTCCCTCCACCTCTTGCCCACTCTCCCCCCATTGCTCTTTTTTCCACCCCCTCCCTTTTTCATCCTCTTTGCCATCTCACTGTTTGTGTTTCTCGATAACAGCAGTAATTCCATTAAAATGGAGTTCATTGTACTTTATGCTGACTGCTCTCGAGCAGACGGCTATCTCTAACCGTAGGCCCTGATATTTAAAACATGTTCCATTAACAGTTGCAATAAAGGAAACCTCCATTCAGGCTTTTTCTTCTGAAAAATGATATCAGTGACATGCAAATCAAAGTGGCCTTCCCCTGGCCTGCCACTTGCCCAGCACTTGGAAAAAAATTCAAGCATTTAAATGCCAAAGCCATTTCAGAGGAGAGGTGCATTTGAATACAGAAAACCGAGTGCCACCAATTATGTGTGGTTAAATATTTACTGTGTATGGGTGGAATACCGTGGAGCAGGAAAGGCTGCACTTACCCTCTGTATCTATATAACTAATGATCAAGGGTGAGGCTTCTATTGTAACTCTGTCCACAAGCAAGACAGCGTTTGTTCTGCTGTGACAGCTCCACCGCCCACACCATGGACATCCTCTCAAACACGAAATTGTCATTATCATAAATATATAAATACAGGAAGTGATCCCAAAAAGAGTTTCATCCAGACATCTAAATGAATGTCAGCATAATAAATGATGGCTTTAAACCACATGACCCGCATGATTGAATGATTAGACGCTTATGCAAGCCAGTACAAAACAGCAAATCCCCCTGCCGTCTTTGTTTACAGTCTCAACCCGGCCTGTCAGCACTTCCGGTCTGAAGAGCTGGATTGGTAGCTCCTGTTGAGAGTTGGAGATCACTGATAATGGTCACAGGATCGGAAGATCAGGTTTCCAAAAGTTCCTGTCAGTTTTGTAATATATATGCATGACTGTTCTGAATTCTGATTTGTTTAAAGAACTTCAAACAACCCAGAGAGTTTTCCCCCTATGTCAGAATGATAAGTGACGTAGCCAGAGCTCTCTCCACAGTGCTGTGTCAGCACGGGGCTGTGCAAGACTATGATATCTCAATAACTATTGAATAGTTTGCCATGAAATGTTGTACAGACATCCATGGTCCCCAGAGGATAAATTATACGGCTTTTGGTGATCCTCTGACGTTTTTCTGTAGCGCCACCATGAGGTTTACATTTGTGGTTTTGAGTGAAATGTTTCAACAACTACTGCATGACTTGCCATGAAATTAGGCACAGATGTTCATGTCCCCATCGGGATGAACTTTAATAACTTTGTTGATCCCTTAACTTTTCCTCTGGCCCTCATGCATCATCAAGTCCAAATTTGTCCAACACTTTATATATGGAAACCTGTCAAACTAATGACATTCCCATCAACCTCAGCTTTACTGTTCTGTGTTGTGCTAATTAGCATGCTAACATGCTAAACTTAGATGAACATGGTGAACATTCTACCTGCTAAACATAAAAACTATCATCGAGAGCATGTTAGCATTCTAACGTTAGCATTCAGTTTAAGGTAATAATGCCGACATTTCCGTGGACAGGCCATGGAAAACAGACATCTTAATTTAGCTCAAAGCACCACTGTGCCTAAGTAGAGCCTCACAGAGCTAATAGCATGGCTGTAGGTGCTTATTAGAACATAACCATTGTCATTAAATCAACAAAGATACATAAATCATTATCACTTGATTTATTCATGCTTCATTCTGTATTGGTTATATGGCATAGCATGTCAGAGGCATATAAAAATAGCTGTTCACGACAACAGGCAGAACTCATCGGCTCATATTCGACTGATTCCAGTAATTCGTCATCCTCTACCTATCCATCACCATCAAGCTGGTCTTAACTTTCATCAACATGCCTGCAGCTCTGAAGTATAAAGCAGATGATAACTAACATTAATTTGCTCACTCCACCAGGCTCTGGCCTAATCGTGTCTATTCTTTCAGTTTGATGTTACTTGATACAGTTAGTCGGCCAACTATGAGTTCATGCTTAATTAATCACTCGTGTCTATTTATACCGCGCTAGCTGACATATCTGGTGTTGACTGCTTGATAAGGATGTGTTTATCATACGCTAACCAGGAAAACTTTACATAATCCGACACATTTCTTGGTGACTTGGCTGTGAAATGCCAAGTTCAGCAGCGGTTTAAAGGGTAACTTGAGACTACAAATGGGGGTGGAGGCAGTAATTCACTGCTACAGGCTGTGATCATAAAATAAAATTGTTTTGTCAGGCAATGCTATCAGCAGATCAGGTTAATTCAGTCTCTCACCTTTGTGGATGGGAAACGCCTGTCATGTATTACAACTCATATACATATTGTAAGAATTTCCCACTTAATGTGTTCAGTGTTATTATAAATTGAGTTTGTGTCGATCCAGATGATAAAGGTAATCACTATTATCATGGGCTCTTAGAAAAGGACCTTTATGATCCTTTTTTTTTTAAATTAGATCATGACAAAGCTCATTCACATTTCCCAGCACTCTGACTCCCTTCCCTCCCTCCAACTCCCTGAGACTTTTGTTAATGTTCACCGCGCTGTGAACAACAATCAATGTGATTCTTGACCCCTGAATTGTTAGCAAACATCATTCTAATAATTAACTGCACGGTTGGTCTTAACGTCACATCAACATACTGAATGGTATATTCTGTGCTTGTTGCTTGTGCTGATTTCTGCCTCTGCCGGCACCTCTAGATATAAAAATGGACATTCATTTGGAATTCATCCTGCACTCTTAAAGGAATGACATGACATGGTGGACATTTTCCTCACTTCTTTTCAGAAGGGTAGCAACTATGCTGTCGTTTTATGAGCATTCGTGTGTTTTTAGTGTAAAACCACAACTTGACATGTCACACTTCTGTTTTTTTTGTACGGATTAAATGAGTAACAGTGGGTGGACTTCATTCTTAGCTTTGGACAGAGCCAGATTAGTTGTTTTCCCCCATTCCCAGTCTTTGTGCTAACCAGCTACTGGTGTTAGCTACATATTTACTGTAGAAACATTTGAGAGGTATCAATCTTTGACTTCAATCTGACTTTAAGCAAGAAAGTAAATAAGCGTACCCCCCCCCCCCCAAAAAAAAATATATATATCATAACTATCTTTATAACATTTTTGTAAATGTAATGGATCAAATCCTCTCATTAAATGGGACTTTCGTCTGGCACAAATGTTTCATTTTTGAGAAATATATTTTGACTCTTTGAAGGCTTCATTCTGACGAAACGTTACATCCATAAATAGTTCCATGTATCTGACCTTTTCAGAGCTGTTTAAAAAGTACTTTGGCTTTCTATTTGGAGTCATGGAACAACCACACCTCCCGGGCCTCCACGTGTGGAATCAGTCAGGAGCTGCATTCAGAGGATGTCTGACCTGGCCTGAACTCCAAACACATGAAACACACGCTCATGCAAACGAGCTATTTGCTACGTGGACTGCATATTGCAACACAGCAGTTAAACGCAAAGTTACACAGGTTGTTGTTGTGAAATAGGGGAATGTTGAGTTTTGGACTTTTGCAGTGTAAATGATCCTGTGTGTAATGCTATACTGTGGACATTTGCGGTCAATGTGTAGATGCTATGAGAGTGGGAAATCCAAAATGGAAGAGATTGAGGGATCAAGTGGGGAGACGGGCGAGGGAGACAGTAGGGGGGTCAGTGGGAATCCACCATGGCATTTCCTTATTTGATAGAGAAGACAACAACAGCATGCAGTGTATTATCTTTCAAAAATGATATGCCGTTCATTGTTGAAAAGGAAATTAAAGTGCTTTTATAAGGTAAGTCCTTGCTCGATAAATCAGATCATTATGACATATGACGACACCATTATTAACGTACTTAACAGGAACCATGCAGGCTTAAAATCTATCTCCTATATATTGTTTATATGCTACTCCAAAGCTACTCGTTGACCATTAAAAGCTCTTTTGTTGAACCCTACCCCACCCATGGGTGCTCTGGAATCCAGGCCCTGTCTGTCAAAGCTAGTCTGTGCGTGTTAAGGGAGTTATTTCTGCCTGCTTTTGGTGTCCTAGGTGGAAACTAGCTTGTTGGCATATTTTCCTATAGTGCCTCAGCAAAGAGGCGTATGACTATGAAGCCACAAGTCACTCGTGGGGACAGAAGCCAGCATCAGCCAGCACAGAGGGATTAGCTAGACTGCTGAAGGTTAAAGGAGAGCCCTTACCAAATGTAGATTGACAGTAAATGTATTACAATGATAAGAAAGAACTTTGGTCCCATATGATTTGACAAAAAGTTATGGGCTTCGTGTTTAGTCTAAAACAGACGGACTTCGGAGGAAGTTGTTTTTCTGTACGTAAATGAGTGATGGTGAATTTCTCATTGCACAAGCCATCGTGTAAATATTCAACTATGCTCACTGTCAGCTATCTGACAAATTTGTATAGGCACAAAGAAAAGTAATACAAACTCAAGCTTGATTATATCCATTCAGTTTGTCCTTTTCAGTCCTTATCTGTGGATGACTCAACAGAGCCTCTTCTTTACACAATGCCACAAGCTGGTCACAGTAGTGACAGTGTCATCACTGTGCTGTACGTGGAGGAAGTCAATTACGTTTTGCCAAAGTGACCTCAAAATGGATGCAATTATTTTTTACATAACATCTGCTTTCAGGGAATGTGACATCATCTCTGAGATTTTGAAAAATTTGGTGTCACTTGGGAAGTTTCACAACAGCACAGGTGCCACAACCGATACCATGACACAAATGTTTCACAGCTCAAGAGGAAGGAAAGCAAACCAGAGGTCTCAGTTCCTCTTTTGAGAAATTGTGGCTGAGCATGTGTATAAACACGCACGCACGCACGCATGCATGAATGCATGTACGCACAAACAGGGCCCCTCACCTGTGCTAACCATGCAATTAAAAGGGTGACAAATAACCGACTGCACTTTCATGATGAGTGTGTGTGTGTGTCTATGCATGTGTAATCATGTGCTCTCATGTGTGGATGCGTCCTCACGTGCTCAGGCACATTCAGTTGATGTTTTGGAAACAGGGGGCAGAGAATCATAACCCAGCTAAGGAAAATGTATGTTAAAGAGTCGCGGTAAGCAGAAAAACACACCCTGGACCCGTTGAACTGATCACATGGGACTGAGTGATATGAACAGAGGAGAGAGAGGAAAGAGTGCACGATCTCTAGGAAAGGAAATTTGCGATCATCCGAGAGATGACTAACCCCTGCAAAAGGACAGCGGAGCAATCAGACGTCATCTGCACTGAGGGATCAGTGTTTGGTCCCTTGTTTGGGAAGAGTCAAGTGTCTGCGCCAGGATTAGTGGCATTCAGCTGGTGCTACTGTTAGTTCACAGCTGTTAGCCCAGGTGCCCTGCACGCAAGAGCTGTGGGGTGTATTATGACTCTGAACCGTTACATGGGTGGCAAGCATACCACCTATCTTTCATGTAGATCAATCACTGTCTGATGATTAGGTTGGCAGATTATCTTCAGCAGTGTTTCACAACCTTTTTTGTCAGATGCACGCCTACAGCCATGTCAGCTCAAATACCCCGCTATTTATTTCAATCATTTATCCATTAGTTTTAGATATTTCACCATTTATCCATGAATTCGAGCTAATTACTGTACCTATTTTTCTGTCACTTTATAGGTGCAATGTGTAGTTCCTGGCCACGTGCTCCAAAAAATTATAACTGCACATTATCTTGAACAGTGTCATTAGTGAAACGCTGCTTTCACTAATGACACTGTTCAAGATAATGTGCAGTTAGACCCCTGACTGCATCAAATTAACAAAAATAATAGAAACAAACTAATTAAAGCCTTAACTTTCCTTCGGCTGCTAGTTTCACAGTTCAGAGCAGTCATTGACACGGCGTCAGAGACTCCTCGACTCTGAGTGGATGCTTTTCTTTGGGTGCAGTGGAAACTAGCAGATGTCATTAGGAGAACATGGAGAGGGCTCTGGGACAGACAGGAACAGAAGGTGGAGGTAGAGGTACATGGCTTTTTCACAGTTCATCTATCTCCTTGTGCTGTCAGGATAGTGACAGTTTCAGCAAATATATATATAAAAAAAAAACTTCGGTTTCAAGGTAGCGTAAAATAGGGATATGAATATAATTTCTATTCTTTCAAATTAGTTGCGCAACTCAGAGGTAACACCTGATCTACAAGAATCCCGACAAGCCTCGGTTGGGAATCAATGATGAGCAACAGATTTGAAGCATGCAGCTCAGCATCACGGGCTATTTTCTGTTCTCCTGCATGGGAAATGTAAAGCCAGGCTGAAAAGAGCCTCTTCATCTGCCTCATGACTAAACATAGATCTATGCACACTGTCAGCAGGGGCATTAAAGGCCAAGCTGCTCTCATCACACTTCCTTGAAAAGCACCAGTATGCATGTGTGTGTGTGGCTTGACCATGACACTCCTTTTTAAACCCCCCATTTCTGTCTGCACAATCTTTGTCTGTAAAACATTGCTTGCATCCTCACACAAGCACACGCCTAATCACGTTGAACTGTACACACAGGTTAGGCCCCGCCCCGATGCACTCCTCTGAACCCGCTAGCATGTAACACCTCGAGTTGGAATGCCAAACAGTCACAATGCCCATTGTAGCAGCTTCGGGGAAAGAGATTTTACACATCTGTCCCGGCCAAAGTCAGCCTCACGTCATCCTCATATTTTCTCACACATACGCACAACCTTCCACCACCCCTCATTATCTTTATTCAATCCTTCTTCAAAGGCAGATTTCATTCTACATGCAGTGCCCGTTTTTGACAGCTATTGCTTCCTTTAGTTTTCATTGATATGCATATTGTTGTTAAATGTGCATGAAACCACGCAAATCTGCTAATTAGAGCCTTGAATTTACAATAAAAAGGAACAGTGGATGTTTGGTAACGTGTAATTGAGTGAGGCTCATCAAAGCACTGCAAAACTGGAAACAGACCGGGGATATGGAATAACTCCAAGCAAGATTTAAGCAAATCTGCAGCCTTTTTTTTGTTTTTTCACCGCTCATTTAAATGAAGCAGCTTTGAACACAGCAGAGACCTTTCTGTGCACGGTCGAACAATAATATATTTGACACTCACCCAGTCTGGCAACTTGGTCAAGGTTTTACTGGCCCCCAGTTTTACGGTATGGGACATTATTTTAGTATTTATTTTGTAATGTGTGAAGGTTTATAGATATTTAAAAAGACATGTTTATGTTGAAATAAATGTACCTATACAAGTAGTATTTCTCTCTTGTCGGTTCGCTCTCTGGACATAATACGCAAAAATAGATATGTATTCAAATATGTTTTTTCAGAGGGATTTAAACATGAGTTTTGGCCACTTTTGACACTTCACTTTGTTGGACCTTGTTGTGTCTTTTTAGAGTTGTACCTGTATGGCCCAGGTTCCCAAGAAGACGTGTCACAAACAAGAACAGCTTTATGTTTTGTGGTTGCATAAATGTTTATTCATTGTGCGATGTTTTTACATATATTTTGGTATTGAGACGATGTAGGTGGTGGATATGCAGTAACCACAGCATCCATATGTATACCCATCTATAGGCTTAGCAATTAAGCCTATAGATGGTTATAGTGGTAGTTTTTATGCCAGCATGTCTTGAAATCGACTGCTCATTTCTGTGTCAATATGCACTGACAAACGTATGACGACGGAAAAGCACTCCTTTCCTCTCCCACAAAAACACTCAGTGCAATGATTACCTGCCTTGCCACTCAGGGGCCATTTGCTGTTACCACAAAGCTGATTATCTCACCTCTACAGAAGGCTATGTTTGCGGTTTTGCGATTTTCTCCCAAATGCCCACACTGCTATTTGTAGAAATGTTACCTAGCTGGCACAAGCTGAAATATGTTTGTGTTTGTGTAGATGTTTGCGTCTGGGTGAGTGTTTGCGGCGGTGCCTGGCTGTGTGTTGTGTGTGTGTGTGTGTGTGTGTGTGTGTGTGTGTGTGTGTGTGTGTGTGTGTGTGTGTGTGTGTGTGTGTGTGTGTGTGTGTGTGTGTGTGTGTGTGTGTTTGTCGGGTGGGTGGGTGTTTGTGTGGAATGGAAGGCTGTAAGAATGGAGGGATGGATGACACAAACAGGGCAGAGTGGTGGGAGGCTGGTGTCAGGGCCCTACTCCTACTACCAGGCTGGATGCAGTATCTGACAGCTGACTGAGAGTCTGCAGGCCCCCTCTTTACACAGTCCCACCAAAAGGTCAGCACTTCAGTCAGTTACACTTTCTGGATGCCATTCTTTTTCCCTTACCGCTGCAAAGCCTCAGTTCGGCCCCTTGATGCACACTTAGCCGTGCTTAACCATATCTCACAGGTGGAAAAGTAGTTTTCACACAGAAAAGCAGCCCAAAAATGCGTGTATGTATCTGTACCATGTGACATCCACAGTATCTGAACGTTCCAGGGAAGATGATTATGCAAGCTGGATTGTAAATGTCATTTTTGGGCACTTTGTTGTGTTGAAAATTGCCATCCCCAAAGTCATAGCGGGCTCATTGCTCTAAGCATTTACATTTTACAGATCTTTAATTTCCTCTCAGTTCCATCTTAGGTCTCTAATTTGCCTTCGCACATCAGGCACTCTCAATATCCAGAAGCCTACCACCTTCCACTGGGAAATAGTTTCTCTGCAGATGATCAAAAACTGTAGTTTAAATATTATTGAACATGACAAGACTCGGCAAAAAATACAGGACCAAAAGACACAAATGATTCGGTCCATAGCGGGAGTTGTTTTTCCTGCCAACTGATTGAATCACAACATGACATACTTCCTGTAAATGAGTCATGCCACATGTAATCTCATACCTTTTGTATCAATCAAAGGTATCTCGATGTATTTCTACACGTCACAGCACCTGTTTAAAAATCACATCACTCTCATAATGTGTCATCTGTCACTCCCCCGTTTTATGCATAACTCCCTTAGTATTAACCTATTACGCTATAATATGTGTTCATAATTGTGCCTGATAAATTAACAGATCTCCCAAAGCTGTCAGCTGCATGAATGATCATTATTATGAGGAGTGAAATGTCAATGGGGGTGCACATGAAGTGTGTCCCATGATTTCATGTGGCTAACAAGAGCATTGATATAAAAGAGATGAAGAGGATTTTGGTTTGAGTATCTACTAAGAGACTCTCATCCGTGTTTCAAGTCTAATGAGGTTAAAGTCACTTCGTATCCTGATCCATACAGCCGCTGACTAAGCCGGTATCAAGACCACGCTTTGAAGGAGGGACGATTATACATACAGGAAAATATCACGCGGCCTCAAAGTCAGTGTGTGTCATGTTGGAGCCTCTGCCAGTACATACGCAAATGTATAAATGTTCTGCCTCAATTCTTTCCATTGGCTTTATGATTCATTTCTATTGCCTGCCACTTGACCCCTTAGCGCTTATCATTACAGTGACAGATGCCCAGGCACAAGGCTAACTATCCCCTTCTGACTTGATGAAGGGGCAAATCTATCTCCATTGTGTCTTGTTTTTGTTTTCATTTAATAAACATTTAATCTTTAAAATGTCAAAAAAAATAGTGTAAAAATACATATATTCCAAAGCCCAAGCGGACATTTTTATTTAGACCATCGCTCATTAATCAAATAAAAGCCTTGGTCAACAATTTTGATAATCGATAATTTGTTGAAGCAATTTATCTGGAAACAGAGTTTATCCACTGAATGACTGTAGTCTGCAGTCATGCTAGCGGCTCTCAGAGGCTGTACTTTGGCACTGCGGAGCTAAATGCTAACATTAGCATGCTAACCTGATGATGATGTACAGCCATGGACTGTATAAAAGAAGTCGACGTAGCCACCTTGGCGGGAATTTTTGGTTAATGCCGTTTTGACCATATTTGGATGAGCCAGAGAGTGGAGCTGGGGAGGAGATGATAACCCAAGATTTGCAAAAGTCTTGCGAGATGTTTAAGGTTAGGCATTAACCTTGAATGGTTAAAGTTAGATCGTCAGGGTTAAGTATTAATAATGTTATGATTAAGTTGTTGCGTGAAACGCGGTGCCCAAGATAGGCACCACAGGGGGCACGGGCACAAGCGGACTCTCTGTGTCATTAAAACACTTTTAAAAAACCTCCTTAAAAGACAGGAGTCAGTTGTTAAAGAGGTTATAATAAAGGTTAAGTATAGGTGGTCAGGATGCCAATCTTACAAGTTTTGGAGCATGTTTGCAACTTTAGGGTTACCATCTAGACACGACCATGTTAAACGCCAAGTTACCAGCTAGCTAGCTAGCAAGCTTGGTTAGCAAGAGGCATCTGTAATTCACATTAACATATTATTTGAAATGCTAGCATATTATTTGAGATTCTCTGAACACCCACATGTTCAGTTACTCTGGCTGATTAGACCTCTGCTTGGGTTGAAGGTGGGCGGGGCTTTGATGAGAATTTGATGGGAAGTTATTAGGTCATAAGTGTCCGTTTACCACAAAGAATGATAACAATGTACTTTGTCCCGCCTTTACAGGTGAAACACAGCTAACAGGAGCCTCAGGAAGATGTCACTCAGTCACAGTATACACACTCACAGAGTCCTGAGAAGAGGTCTAATCAACCAGGTTAATTGAAAACAACTGTGTGGGTGTTCAGGGGCTTTAAAGAAAAATGTACTCATCGGAAATAATGAACGGCTGTCTCCTAAGAGCATCTTTCAGTACAATGTAGACGCTGAACAAAACATAGGTATGCGACAAAAATGTAACAACTAACTGTCATGAACTGGAAACACTGTGAAAAGGTTAAAGACCAGAACAACACCCAAAAACAAGGTTACGGCTATTTAAATCTACATAATGCTGTAGGCATTGCTAAGCCTCTATACTGATTGACAGGTCACCGTGGAAGCGCCACCATAGATACATTTTTAATATGTTTTATTTTATATCTATGGTTGCCACGCCCTAAAGCATACCCCGCTTTATGGTCTATGTTACTCTAAATAACGTGACTATAGGTGTTCCAGGCACATCCAGCTGGGAGGAGGCCTCGGGGAAGACCCAGGACCAGGTGGAGAGATTATGTCTCCACACTGGCCTGGGAACGCCTCGGGATCCCCCAGTTAGAGCTGGTTAATGTGGCCCGGGAAAGGGAAGTTTGGGGTCCCCTGCTGGAGCTGCCTCCCCCACGACCCGACCCCGGATAAGCAGTTGAAGATAAGGTGAGATGAGATGAGATGAGAACATGATGCTGTATTAAGTGAGAAGTAGAGTTAGAGGTTGATGGGAATTTCATTTGCACGTGTTTGGTAATAAACCATATAATATTCAAAATAGTTGTGCGATATTTTGCAATTGCAATTGTTTTGGCCCTAGTTTTGTGTCCAACAATCTAAAACCCGTTGATATTCATTTTACAGAGACATGAAACAGTGATAGCAGCACATTCTCACGCTTGCTTGATGAATGCCTGCAATAGTAAATCGAATATCACAATTGTTGATGATTCATTTGTGTTGAACGATAAACTTTCCCCACCCTGCACAACTACATTTTTTAGGATTAAAAATTGTTCATCTGCTTGTGACACCACAGACATTTGTGGCCGTGGCCTTTTTTTAAAGACAGAAGAACACACTGCTTTATAATCATTTCAGAACTGACATCATCCCGGATGATAATGATTCCCTTGGGCTGGGCTTTATTCCTGCTATCAACTCAATAAATATAGCCCCATGAAGCTCTCACAAAGCTGGGAGCCGCTTTGTGTTAGAGTACCACTCAAAGATGACACCATGGATTGTCATAGCACGCATTATGTTATTCACTCCTGGGCGCAGACGGTGCAATGTTTTAATTACAGCACACGGGAGATAGACAGTGACTTATTATCGCAGGCCTCATCAGCGCTGAAACACAGAGTGGCTCTTCTGTAAGGGCTCTCACAGGATACTCATCGTCCTTCATCAATGTACGGCACTTCATCGTTTCTATATCAATGTGCAGCACTCAGGTCAGACAGTTCGTTTATGAGACGTTCACTTCATTAGGCAGCTTGACAGTTCTTGATGGAAACAGCTGGGGGAAAATGCACCGAGTGATTCAACTCTGACTCACTCCTTGTCGCTAAAAATGCACAGTATGCCAGAATGAATCCACCAGGAACTAAATCTGGATGTGCCACAGATCTAACAGACTTGTTCCTCATTCACAGTATGAAATCTCTTCAGAAGAGCTGGAACGTCTCTCTGTTTGAGCGACACGACTGCAATACACAAGCTGAGAGAAGCGAACAAGCGTGGAAAGCACATGGTCATTTTTCTGCTTTGCCTTTCGATGAGAGTGGAGTTAAAAGTGTGGAGCAGAAAAAAGAGAATGGGATAGAGCTTGGTTTCAACATCCCCGATCATAAATCTGGATTAAAGAAGTGGTGGTTTTGACAGGATCGTTTCATCTCTTCTGTCTGAAGTGTTACTCACATCTCCAGGCCTCAAGGGCTGACTGATGAGTGAGTGTGTGTTGTTTATGTGTGTGTGTGTGTGTGTGTGTGTGTGTGTGTGTGTGTGTGTGTGTGTGTGTGTGTGTGTGTGTGTGTGTGTGTGTGTGTGTGTGAGTTCAGCAGTTTGATGAAAGAGACACAGCTTGGAAAGGAGAACAGAGAGCAGGATGTGAGAGGTGTTGAGAAGTAGTTGTTTTCTTTTTATTAATGGATACTGACCAAAGTCCCAGTCTACAAGTCTGCACAGCATGTGCCCAATCAATGGAAAAAAGATATTTCAGCAGTTATAAAACATGCCGTATATTTGTCTTGACTGATTACAGTATGTTTGCTTTCTGTTCTGCACAAACTCTATGCATTGTCCTGTTTTGAAGTGAGAAATGAGAAAATTAGCTCAAAAAGCTGTCTCTCCTCTGGAGACAGCAATGTGGCGATTTTCACCTTCTGTAAAACAGTCCGGAAAAAATACCTCAGGTCAAACTAATTCCATCCGAATACGTCCCGCTGTAAAACATATGTTGATATACCGTCATATCCTGTCAATACGTAGTTTCCACATTTGTCTGAGCATGGAGGTGCCTAAAGAAGCATTCTTAACTTTTATTATATAATCGATATTGTCCTCTATTTTCCTGTTTTGTGACATCAGGAATCTACGGTGCACGCACATGACAACAGGGAGGTGACGGCAGTGGTCAATCCAGTAACCCCTCCCTTCTCTGGTGGACTACAGGGATTTTCTTAATCCCATGCAAATTGGCCATTTATATTACAGACGACCCGAGGCAAGGCTATTTTACCCCAAATTTAACTAATCCTGTCCGAATAGAGCTCAAGTTACACTGGTTATGCTCACAAAGAGAGAACACTGTGGTCATTTTGTTGGATTAGAATGACATAAAGTGATTAAACATTTCAAAACATAACGTGAATACAACTTTAATACATTAACTAGTCTGAAAAAACACTACACACTGCAATAAAGACTACATCCCCTTTGATCCCATGAACTGAAGGGAGCCCAAGCCTGGAGATCTGCTGCGGGACTCTTGAAAACCACATTTCAGACAGAGGATGAATACAGGTTTATTCAGACACTCAATAAGATGTAAATGCAGGTGAGACTGTTCTTTCAGAGCCCTCCATCTCGTCACGTTCAAAGTCATCATGTTGTTGACCATGTTTTTTGCTCTTTTGTAAACTGAATTGAAACACATTCACCTCTTTACTTCGAGTGTATCCCCTATATGTTACCCTCTTAAATCCTCACACTCAAGCGTTCCTATTAAATAGGAAAATCTTACAAAGTACAACTTTAAAGCATGTAAACATGTTCTAGTAGAAACCCATAATATAAGTATGGACCTGAAAATGAGCACGTCTCCTTTAATGAAGAAAATACTGCTTTAAAAATAAAAGTAGCAGTCATTAGTGCATTTCTTTGTTAAAAACTGGTGCTTCCACTGTACTCCCACTTGTTAAAAGGCCCCTCAAGAATTTTGACATTCAAAATAAACCGGTTGCGGTTTAAGCTCTGAAAGTCTCAGGTCGGCACGTGAATGATGTCAGGGCCTCCTGGAGTGAGTCTGAGCTGAAACCTGTGGTTGTGAAACAAGAGAAAGGCCCAGTTTTCCACAGCATGGGCAGTAAAGGACTTTTCCTGGCTTTGTCACAGAAGCCTGAGATCATCACACATAACAAACACTGCCAACACATTTAAATCAAAGCAGCGACTGAGGGATCCAAATAACTCCAACCCCTCAAGTGGGCTTTCAGCAGTAAAAATGACTAAGCTCGCACCAGACACAGGAGCAGATACACAGCAGTATAATTAAAACAAAAAGAGGATCTTTCTTTTAAAAAGGAGTTGCCTTGAAGGTAATCACATCCGGCAGTGGTTATATGACAAATAGTTCCAACCCTAGAACGGTGGTTTCAGGAGAAGTGCAATAGAAATCTGATTTTAGGACATGCTCTGGTGCAAAATATTGCAGACATCTGCTGCCATCAAGTGGCAGTAACATTCACTACACTGCAAAGAAACTGGCACAGATTCTTTTTAATTTGGGTTGACTTTTCCACACGACATAGCAAGTCTGCTTAATGAGAAAAGCTTCCTGAGGAAAGTGTGTGACTGCTGTAGGTCAGTGATTAGCTTTGCAGGTCTGCTCCGTTTACAAAAGCTGAATGATACAATGGGTCTGGGGGTCAATTAGTTAAAAAGATAATACATATTATTAGTGTTAAACAGCAAGACGGGGACAAAGCAAACACCACAAACACCACCAGCAGATCTTTACTAATAAATTTATTTTGTAATTTTATCCACT
Organism: Echiichthys vipera; assembly: GCF_963691815.1. NCBI lineage: Eukaryota > Metazoa > Chordata > Actinopteri > Perciformes > Trachinidae > Echiichthys > Echiichthys vipera. The sequence goes on from NC_139828.1 coordinate 9,274,126, forward strand.
GTACACAAAGCAAGCATGGAACCTTCTGGACACTGACGTGACTGAGCTGGAAACACAGATGGACCACTCATTTCCATCAAAGAAACCGAAAAAGATTACCTAGAGGGGGGAAAGAAACAACGACTCAGTTTGAGGAAAACAATACATAACACAATCAAAATGATGTCTATTTTAATTTCTTGTCAATATTTCCAAAATGTGAATACATGCATCATTTTCCTGTTGGCTTTATTAAACTAATCAACAGGACATGTCTCTAATAATCAGATCATGGTGCAGCAGCGGAGATGTCGTACCACAGGTCTACTCCAGAGCCTTGACGATGGCCTCATTGGCCTCTATGCTGATCTGAACTTCTGCCCTCGCTGCCTCGTCAGATGCGCCGGCCAAGTCAGACTGGGCCTTCTCCAGGTTGGCCTTGGCAGCCTAAAAATAGACAGAAATATAGTACGTGTAACAATGAGAGACAGAACAGGAAAGCAAATGATAAAACCCAGATTGCTGCGACTATAAACACGTCCTCATGATCTGTTACCCATCTTACTGAGAGAAGCCTGAACCTGAGGCGGATCCTGTTATTAAGAAAAATGGTAGGCAGGAAAATAGCCTGTAACGCTCGCACTTAAAAAAAACTTTTTGGGGCCAACTGTGAGGTAAAAGTCAGCAAAGCAAGACTGGGCGAGAGCAAGTCATATATGGGGAGTACGATGAGCAGAGAAAATCCCCACTGACTCTTTGCTCTGAAAGCTCCATTTGTCACAGTAGTGATTAGAAACGAGAAATGCCAAACATAGCTGGAAGTTAAAGGTCTCCCAGTAGGGATTTGACACATCTGCTATAACTCAACAGTGACTGACCTTTCCCTCCTTATTAACAGCGTGGGCGCATGTGCATTTCCACTGCCGAGTGGAAGACAACGAGGAAAAAATAACTCATTTACTGCTATGAAGTCAACTTGACAGTGACACTGGCACTGCCCAAGGTCAAAGACAGACACCTCTGCGGCGACTGCATAATAAAGCAGCATAGCATTTAACAAGAGTGACATTTAAACATGGACTCGATATTGAAGTCCAACGGCAACGCTGATCAGCTGGATAATCATCAACTGGGTGGTGCTCATCGGTATAGAGGCCTAAAATGAGAGGGGGGAAAAAAGCTTGTGTGGGTTCAAAGAATTATCAATAATTCTGCATGTGTCAACAAATTGGATAGGGACACCCATCACGCAAGTCTAATTCAACTCCATAAAGAATTAACTGCCAATTAAACTGACATTTTTAAACCAATGTTAACACTTAGGAGGTCCCTGCTAAATATAAGTGTTATACAAGTACAAGACAGCTTCAATCATTTCACAGGTTCCAAATGTGACAAAGCAGAAATCTCTTTTAAGAAACATGCAACAATCAGACTGTGTACGTGTGACGAAACATCTCTGTACAGTTTGTACTTGAAGGGAAGACACTGATGGCATCAACTCTGCAGGTGTAAACCTGACACACACACACACACACACACACACACACACACACACACACACACACACACACACACACACACACACACACACACACACACACACACACACACACACACACACACACACACACACACACACACACACACACACACACACACACACACACACACACACACACACACACACACACACACACACACACACACACACACACACACACACACACACACACACACACACACACACACACACACACACACACACACACACACACACACACACACACACACACACACACATATATATCAAATGGAGAAATTCATCTTTTTTTGCTTGCCCACTTTCACAGTGAAATCAAAGTTCAGCTAACTAGAGAACAACAGAGCTGAAGCGACGGATTAAAAACACTCAGACACCACGGATAATTGCTGCTAGGTCTCTGCTGGTTTTCTGAAACGAAGGTTAAGAGAGTAAGAGCAATTCAAAGTCTATTTTTAAATTGAAGAAGGAAAAAAAACCCACCAGCCTCTAAAACACATTACATCAATGGTGCTATCACTGAAATGCCATGGACCAAAGGAAATAAAAAGTTTGGCTTGAACTTTACCAAAAAAAGGATTCAAAATGACATACTGACAATCGTTCTTAAAGAGTGAACACACTGTTTCTTAATAGTACAAATACCTGCATATGAGCATACCTTGCTTGATTTTTAAGAAGGCTTCCTTGTGATATTCTGAGTCTCGGTCCTCAAGTTTAAAGGTCGTGCTCTTACTCATTAAATGCACAAATATTGATCCCTGGCATTTATGGCTACCTCATTAAAAATATGTACGTCTGTGTATGATGATACTAACAGTATTAGATCATCAGCAGTCTCTGCAAACATATCTGCATATGAATACAGAATCAGTGGGCAATGGAACAAGATTTGGGTACAGGAAGTGTTGTGGTTCTAGTCCTAGCAGTATTACCCAACGAGGTTTGAGCAGGCTTTGGTAGCATGCAGGTAAACAGTCTGTGTGGAGCGCAAAAGGGGCGAAACATTTGGCAATCTGGGATCACATCGGCTATCACTTGACAAGGATTAAGCTTTTTTTTGTTAAGACGCATTAATATGCAGCTATCTGTTTATAGAGACATAGTTTCTCGACTCCAACCCCATTCTTGCTTTTTCCTAATTGGACACAGCGCATGGAAAAGGAAGTCTTTGTCTTGATATCCGCCGGCTAAACCGGAAATCCCCAAATACCGGCTGTTGCTCCCAGAGGCTAAATGGTCGTCAGACTGATAGCTGATGGGTTCAGGTTCATCATAATTCATTACACAGTTTATTATAAGGAGATCAGTAACATTCCTACTTCAAATAATTGGTCTAAGTACAGAAAGCAATTAAAACATCACCTGTACAATATAATTCATCAGTTAATTAACCCTGCATTAATTACTTTTGTGAAACTTGTGTTCAGTGTGTTGAGACCGTCATTTGAATTGGATTCATTTTACACCGTTCATGTAATTGTGTCCTCTTCTACTTTTCCATACGGCCTTTTCATCGTCATGTTCTTGTATACTGTATGGTAATTACATGTAGTAGTTCCATTTTGAGCTCCTTCACCTTCACAGTAGTGTTTCATGGGATACCCATGCCAAAACTTGCTAGTGTTTCCCTCTCCTGTTTAAACAACGCAAAACACCATATTGAAAGTTATTTCATGGCTGTTTGACTACGTGTGAACTTGTGCTTTTCCCTCCAATTCTGCTTTTATTAGACCCTCATTACATGATGTACTTTTTTCATAAAGATAGTCTCAGCTCTGTAAGCTGAGGTTTGACAGAGTGTCATGGGAGGATTCATGTAGGCTACCTCAAAAGCAAACACATTCAGTAGTACAGTTGGGTTTAACAATATGGAAAACATATGTAAGGGTATGCATGATTTTGATTAATAAATTTATTTAGAAATAGTAAAGTAGATCAAACAAGTTTGGGCTAATGTAGGGGACAAAATACCTGACAACAATCCTGTGAATCCAACATAGCCAAACAGCAGGTCTGCTCATTGATTTGTAACATTAACACATCCAAAGATACTAAAAAGGGATAATATACACTGTATCTTGAAATATATTTGGAAAATTCCTTTTATCTCATGGTATATATGGTGCCAACATTAGCGCAGATGCCACTTTATTGTGTAGGTGAGTGGAGTGATGTTGACATTATACTCACAGCAACGTCCAGCTGGTCCAAAGCGACACCTTCCTCAACTAGCAGTTGCACTGAAGAGTCAGCGTTGACTGTTACTGACCCACTGCTCACTGCGTACATACACAAACACAGTGAATACAACAGTGTTACTACACATGCCAACATACAGTCATCTTCACTGTGTTTTAGAACCAATGATGCAATGTGCATTGTAGAGCCAGGAGATCTTGCCTCACTCGTTAGCTTCTGTTCTACAGTGTATTATCTACATGGTTGTGTAGTCACTCTACATTCTAAGCATAGTAAGCATCTACTATTGAATTTGTTCTGAAAAAGATGGAGGAATTCAATATTCTAACAAAGATAAATATCATTATTTCGTTAGCATTAAAGAACCACAGCTTCTACGAGTCTGACAGAATTCAAATCCGGGTGACTGGCAGAGCTATTTACTAGCAAAGTTAGCTGCAAATAGCTTAGCATTCAGGAAGAATAACACGTTTAAAGATCTATCATAAACACTTTTATTTCCCAATGTGGGGACTAGCTTGAAAGTGGGGGAGAAACATGGTGTACAAGATGTATACCTGCTTCTCTAGACTAAGACTGACATCACTAAGACCTTTAACGTGACGGTCGAATCAGAAATTGGCATTTGAATAGTTTGGGCAGAGAAAAATGAAAATACATCATATTAAGATGGTTCCAATTATACACATATCAGCAACTGTTAAGACTATGATTGATTGTGGTAATCTGATATTTGTGTTTATGTTTTTTATTGAATACTAATTTCTGATTGGTCTAGACTGCTGCTATGGGCACAGTTCTAATCATAGACTCTGGAGGACACTTTTTAATAAAACCACTTTTAAAATCAAGATTTGGTGTCATTTTATATTGTTTGTTTAGTAAGTAACCGTGTAATACATAGGATAATGTAGGGCAAGCAGGTCACTATTCCAAACTAATCCCTTCAGGGTGATTCAAGACATGCATCACATTGTCTGGGTTTAACTCCCAACAATTATCTCCTCACTGAACATTAGCCTTTGCATAATGTATAGCAAAGCATTATTGGCTGTTATTTGACTACAAATTCGGGTTGGGTACCCAAACCTGTACTTTTAAGGGTACGGACGAATCAATTGGTGTCAGATATCAGTGCCTCAGAGCAAGTAAGCACAAGCTTCTCTGTCCTCTCCTCTGCATGTTTGACAGAGAATATGTTGCCCCTGTAGCTTGTTAAAGTCAAAACCGGGTGTGTGGTTACAGTTTTCAAAACTCCATGCAGACAACGCGTACTGCAAGATATTATCATGGCAAGCCGAAAGAGGTCCATTACACTTCGTCTGAGACATACGCATCAGCGTTCTCTATGCCCTGGGACAAGCTGAAGGCTGTAGATCGTGGGTTTAGGAGGGGGGTTATTTTGTGTGTTGCATCAAATGGTCTAAATAAATGTCAAAATTTTCTAAATAAATAGGATTATTAGGTTTTTAGGTATTGGTATCGACTCAAATGTGAAAGTTACGGAACCCTATTACACATTGATGCCACTGTTTCACTGTTAAAACATAAAAAAATAGGAATATATTATTCATTTTACCAGCAGGAAAGTTAAGGGGACACCCTTTGGGTAGGCCTGACCTTAGTCACACACACAATGGTTTTGGAAAATACAATCTTACCAAAGTATTTGGCAGCGGAGCCGTCGTCACTGAAGACGGTGACAACACCAGGCCGGAGCACCTGCAGGGTGGGTACGTGAGCAGGAAGGATACCGAATGCACCAGTGAGTGTGGGCACGTCAACCTGCTTCACACTGGCCTCTTTGAAAAACACCTGAAGAGTGGAGACAAGGGATGGAGAGATACATTCACTAACTTGTTTCAAACTGTGTATATGGTCTTTTATTGTATTTTACATCTGTTATTAATGTTTTTTATTTTTCCACTATCCTCTTTTGCTGCAGCAACCCTGTAAATGTCCTCACTGTGGGATTGATACAGGATTAACTTAGCAACTAACAGCTTGTGCCTGATCAAAGATGCAGCTGCCAAACTGGA